>NC_134845.1:55662575-55977838 GCF_965363235.1 Mytilus galloprovincialis | reverse complement strand
ATGGATTTAAACTACATACGCCAGCAGACCGATTCAATTATAAAAAGACACCGTGACACTCGAACAAAACAAGTAAAAATGGCCAAATAAAGTACGTAGTTATAAAGTGTACTAAGGCCACATATTTAATGACAGTCGTCGTCTTACAATCGGAAAATAGTACACATAAAAAAGACAGCAAACAGAATTGTATTATTGAATTTAGAGATTTCACTTAAATTGACATTTTTTTCAAAACCAACATAAATGATAATAATCCGAACCAATGTATAGTAAACAGTGAAAGTGAGTGTACTTGTGTTATTATATGTTGAATTTTGTAATAAATGTATTATAGGTTAATTTCAACTTAAACATTTTCCCCTAATTCAATTGCCAATAATTTGTTTTATCAACTCACAACTTAAAACAAACAAAAAAAAGCAACCCCAAATGTCTGGGATTTCAAATTGTTTCATTGCCTCAAACTTCTATATGATGCAGTTTTATTTATAATGGTTTTAATTGCATATATTTCAAAAGTATTATACTCCTTCCATTCGAGTATGTTGAATCTAATTTTAAAAACCTGTGTTGCTATAATGAGGTATTTTCACTGTATATTGATATGTTTCATAGTTTTGGGAAGTGAGGCATGAGTAATGCTAAGCGGATCGTACAACCTTCATCTGCAGATTATATGACAGCTTTTCCATTGTTTAATATATTACAGTAAAGAAACGTAACTTCAACATGCCATTTTACACTTGTTTTCCCAAATACAATATCGATAACTTACTTTGGCATAAGCTTCCATTGGTATTTGCTGGACAAGAACATACGTATGAATTTCCGATCACATCGCAAGTCCCACCATTTGTGCAAGACGAAGGGGAACAATGTTCTACTAAAATATAAAACATGTGTTTTATACAATGACACATTGGTTATAATGCTTGGAGGACAGGCTTGTCAACACCTATTTGCCAAACATGGTTTCTCATCCACATGTCATATACCTTTTTTTTCCGCGTGTGTTTAATTTTCGCTTTGTTCGCGGTAGCTAAAGAAACCCAAAAAATTCCCTACATATTCTCAGAGTTATCAACATTTGAAAGTTTTATATATTATACTGTTAATTATGGAGTCTTTTGTGTTGGTTAGCAGATCACTATAATGAGCAAACTTAAAATCTCCGTTTTCATAATAATTAAATCAGCTAAACATACGTGTCGCACCTTTGACAACATAGCAATCAGATGCTTATTAGTGACGAGCTACTGTATTGATAGGTGTCATAATCCAATCGATAGGCATTCAATGTAAAAAAATCAGTAAAAATGAAATCACTTTTACAAGGATATTTGTTTTCTGTATGGATCAAAATCTTCCATTTTTAGCATGCCGTAATGTGCATAATTAATTTACGTTCCTTAAAAGTTCTCTAAATTGTGTACTTTTATCTGCTTTACTCGTATTTATTTGTGATCGATTACCTGTCAGTCGATCAAGTTTGTGTTACTTTCATCTTAAACAATGCGATACAGTTATATTTTCGCGTGTATTTTTTCATTCAGTGAAAATTATACACAGTGAAAATTTAACATGCCCATTTTGTCATGAAATCGAGAAAAAAAGTCGACGCGGAAAAAACCCCGATATACGGTATTACTAAGTTTACTTTTAGTTTGTATATCTGGATTACACCACCGCGTCAAGTGTGTAACGCTTTTTCTCCATTCGAGACAGTTAAATTCTAACCTATAAAACGAAAGGCTTGCCGAGATTTTAAATATTTAAAATGTAACTGTTGAGGATGGAGAAATATCGTTATACACGAGGTTTAGTGGTTGTATCTCTTTCTTTAATGAATTTTATAGACGATATAAAAAAAAAATTTTCCTTTTCAAAGATTTGCAGAAAGTAGTGTTCTTTATGAGTGACGTTATGAGACGTGATCATCTTTTTAATGACGTCACAAAAGGAAGTTGCATCCGCCGTGTTGTTCAGTTTAGTTGAACATAGGACACAATCGGTAAATTTATAGATCAGACTGAAATCCTGATATATAAACTTTTAAGACCGATACACATCTAACGTGCTTTGCTTGTGATTTATTTACGACTTTTAAGAAAATTTGAGAAACAAAATTTTCTTTTAACAAACTAATAACGATTTCAAATACGATTTCGTGTAGCAGACATGTTATATGTGTGTTGAAGTTCCTGATTCAAGCGGACTAGAAAAAGCTGATGAAAACCATAACTTTGTAATCGACGTACCTTAGCGAGTTATTTATAAAAAAAAAACATGGGTTCTTAACGGTTTTGTTATGCCCTTATATGTTTCAATTGATTCGTAACTAATTATATGTTTTATGTGGACTGTTTTGTAGATTATATTTACATGTGTCACGATTTGGTGTGTCTATGTTTTATCTTCCATTTTTTATATGTATTCATGTTATGCATTATTTATACCATCGCAAATGGACGATTATTGACATCATATCAGGCTAGATAATATCTGCACTCATGCGAACGTCCACATATTAGACCAGAATATACAAAAACTCAATATTCCGGAATACAGCTCATTCCCATAATATAAAGATTTAGAAAAATTTAAAATCTTATAACAGGTTAACGTTGTGTATTGTGAAACGGCACTTAAATGTACGAAAAGGGGCAACTACTTGTCGTTTCACATCTGAACTAACAGTATATACCTTATAAAATCATAAATAATATGTGGGAAGGAAACACAGATACTTCAAGTATGTTCAATATCATTCGGTGTCACACTAATGATGCATTTATTTTATCAGGACATACAATATACATGATACATGATTGGTATTAAACTATTAGTATGACTAGTGTTTTAAATATTTTTTGGCAGATGACAACAGTAGTATTTTATTGAGGTGTTATAAAACATTTAACATTTTCCGACTAGAAAATATGTCATTTACGACAAGAAATGATAGTGACAGTTTATTAGATCTAATACGTCCATTACATTCATATACTACTGATATTTGAAGCAAGAAAAACACGTGAAAAAAGACGAAATAAGAGAAGGTATATTCAAAAGAGAAATTTATCTACGAACGGATTGCCACCATTTAAGTGAGCAAACACCAACATCATCTCAGTTTAACAAAATGAAATAATTTCAGTTTTGTCCGATTTAACGATTTTAAAATTCACATTAGAAAATTCAAACTGCAAGAAAACGACGGTCTACGTAACAAGACCTACAGTACGGGTAGGGACTTATTTTTATGGATGTCTTAATCCGTCTAGATGTCAGACTGGTCGGACAGTTGTCCCAGTGTAATAAACACCTGCTGTGCAATATCCAAGTGGAAGGTCGTAAATCAATCTGTACCAGCTTGATTAGAATTAAATTTTACCTGTACAGATATATTAGTATTTATGGAGGATAGATACATGTAAAATATTGTTTTGTATTCAAAGAGAAAGAATTAAAATTAAAATTAAATATAAGAATTAAAATTAAATATAAGAATTACAATTAAATATAAGAATTAAAATTAAATATAAGAATTAAAATTAAATATAAGAATTAAAATTTAATATAAGAATTAAAATTGAAATTAAATATAATTTTTTTTTTTTATAATTTGAAAATGAAATAAAGACGATTTTTAACAATATATTGTGTTGCCAATTATTTCAATAGTTTTGTGCCAATAAACCATTTTGTATTTGTATTTGTAAACCGTAAATATTTCATCTAATTCAAAATAATAAGCCTAATAACAACCAAGACTGTTTTCAATAGAAGTTTAAATCAAATTGTTTAGACTTCAATCCCGTAAATTATGCGAGTTTTCGTTGATGGTTATCTTATTTTCCCCTTTTAACGTCCTGTTCCTTCATATGTTATTATTAGAAACGCAATTTTAAGTATAAGGCCAACATATTGTATTTATAAAATATGTATAGGCATTGTCAATTAAGTTATTTTCCTTTTTATACAACTTTCCCCGTCGGAGCCTCTACATCTATTCACACCTGTTAATCATTTCTCGCAAGTGAAACATTTTGGTCACACAGATCACTCGTGCTTTCTTTTTTAACACATTTCCCGTTAATCTCTTTGAAAGTCAAACAATTGGTTTCTTTTAATACAATATTTATAACGCCGAGATCATATTTCGATTCCTATTTTTTATTTTTTTTTAATGCCTTTCTATTTTCATGTCTGAAATTTTTTATGAAAATCGCCGATGTTATAAATATATTTTACGAATTGTATCAATCGATACACGAAAATCAAAGTTTAACCTTATATAGTTTATTGAATAAATGCACATTTATACCCCAATGGGGTTGAAGGCTAGGACTTCGTACTAGTCGTGATCTTTTTCGTCGTACTTCTAGTCATTCTAAAGCTCGCGTAGTCAGTATGATTTTTTAAATCGATGTTGTTAAAAGTTTAAAGGAGGTCTCCAAATAGATTATTTAAATGGGAATCCGGGAAATGACTGATACAAATAAAACAAAAAATAGTTAAAGAAGACTAAATCTTGTTTTGATTATACATGTATGTAAAATCGATTAAATTTCTATTCTGGTAAATCGATCAAGAGCCATAAAACTAAAGCACAATACTGTCAATCATTCCACATCAAATTTAATCATGAATGGATTTTCCCACGGTCGTTCAGTAAGGTCACCTGTGTTTACTGTTACGACATTTCCCGCCATATAAAAATCTCGTGCAGTGGACAAAATCGATCTTTAATATCTTTTATTAGCATTCAATATTATTGTGAGTGGAGTCAAGTTAAAGTTCAACCACGTGCACACGCTGTTGATCACTGATATGTGTATCATGGAATTGTCTTTTCACGGCATTTTTTTCTTTTAGATTGCTATAAAAAATATAACATATACTTTTCCTTTTTTACATGGATTGTGCGTAAATTAATATTATGCAATTAAGTTCGGGATTTTGGGATTAACCCTTTCGGGATCTGGGAATTCTTTTTTCGCGATGTCGAGATTTAAATTTATTTAAATTCGGGACCTTAGGACTTCGTGTTTTTAAGCCCGGGATTTCGAGATCCGGACCCCTTTTACCACCTACCCCAAATGCAGATCAATTATATTAATTTAGCATAATGAACAAACACGGAAATCTTAAAATAAACGTATGCCCGGGAAGAATCAATATTTTCTTCTAGTGTTATTATTTGCGTTCTGTTTTAGTTATACATCTACAACTTTCGGACAATATTTGTTTAAAGTAAAAGGTAAAAACTACAAAGAATCATCAAGCTACTAATAATATACAAGTATTGCTCACTGTAATTATTTTTATCTCGGAACTGACCCATCACACTGTGTGACAGACTGAATATCAAATACAAATTATAGAAATATTTTGCATGTGACCGCGTCAAACTAAAACGTATGCAGCAGCACTTGAAACAGCATTCTGCTAATCAATGGATTTACGTGGAAAATAAATCAGTAAAACAAAAAAAACATTAGCTTCAAGAAATAGAATACATGTAACAATATATATGTTTAAAAAATTTATGCAAACAAATAAGAAAAAGATACAAAAAAAAAAATAAACAAACGAAAAGGAACATAAAATAAAAATAATTTTGAGGAACAAAGAAAATAAATAGCAGTTGAAATATAAAAACCATAATTAACAAAAATATGCTATTTTTTTAAACAAAGTTTTCTCCAGTACTTCACCTGTAAAAATATTTTATGTCAAATACGATGTAGAACTAATATAATCAATAAAGTGACTGAGAGGTTAAAATTACAGGTAACATGATTCTGAAATCAGTGAACCGTAATTCTAGCAACACGGATTAAGATGAAAGGACCATTCACACCTGGATCTGTTGATTAATGACCATACTACCTACCATAAAAATGTCGGATTATTCATATCCGACTAGACGGATTAAGACATCCATAAAAATAAGTCCCTACCCGTACTGTAGTTAATGTCCCTCTCCCTCTTACAAGTGGATAATGCTCGAGAAGACATAGACACTATAATTATTTAATTTACTTGTACAGTTTTTGACCATACATCTAGTATATATAAGTAATGCAATACGTTACACTAACAATTGCCGAGAACAAAGTTATCACTAAAAATGAGAAACATTTTTCTCACAACGGTTGATAAATGTGAAAAAAAACATAGAAATTAGAGAATGTACCTTAAAAGACAACAAGACTTATAAAACGATCTAACCAGACCAAAAGCTAAATTTTGATCAACTTTTCCATTTCAATTGATAAGCATCTTAAATAGCAAAAACATTCATAACTAACGTACATAAATTTGGCATCGACATCTTTTTCATTCTTTTTCATTTTTAAAGTATGGATAGATCACTTTGGCATGTCGTTGGCATTAATAACTAATAATTAAACAATTCCTGTGTTATAATTGAATATTTTACATCATCTACGCTGTATTCTAACTTTAAATGAGTACTCGAACTTTTTATCTAGCTTATTCTTAGGGGTCGCTTGAAGGATAACTATTATTGTTCTAAATTAAAAAAACAAACATCCTACGCTTACAATTATCTGAATTTACTAAAGTTTACACCATAAAATACAACATGGCTCCAAACACTGACAACTGCTTTTGGTCAGTTTTGAAGTTTTCGACATTTTTAAACAAAGCTACATTTGGATAACGCTTTACTCAATTGAAATTTCTATCGATCTAAAACTATACGAGACAAGTCGTTAACAAACTGTAAGTCATTTTAGAATCAGCCAGTACTGCTTCAGTTAAAAAAGGAACATATACTTTTACAAAAGAATACAAATGATTGGTATTCAAAAAGGTTTGTCATACGTGTTTACCATAAGCAATTGTATATTGGTAACTTTTTCATGGTGTTTAAATAAATTAAAAGATACAAATTACTAACCTTCACACTGATTCCCAGTTGTATTTTCTGGACACCTACATACGAATGACTCTCCGATTACTCCGCAGGTACCACCATTTTTGCATGGCTGTACAGAACATGGTGCAACTATAAAAAAAACATGCATATTACAAAACCTAATACTGCCGTACAAATCTGTGCAAGATAGTCTTGATTTGTCTTTAAAATTTGCTGCTCCTTATCTTTGTTTATGATTCTACTGTATTTATACGAGAGTTTCTATTCTGCATTGCTTTCAAAACCAAGAGTTATATAGGACAGTTACAAGAGAAGTCTGATTTCAATATAAAAAGTAAAACCTGTAGTATTATTTCAAACATACGAAATGGTCTTTAGATAAATGCAAACACGTACCAAATATATCTGGAAAGCTCTTTATTTGAGAGCCCAGGTGGTCGTGTGGTCTAGCGGGACGGCTGCAGTGCAGGCGATTTGGTGTCACGATATCACAGTAGCATGGGTTCGAATCCCGGCGAGGGAAGAACCAAAAATTTGCGAAAGCAAATTTACAGATCTAACATTGTTGGGTTGATGTTTAGACGAGTTGTATATATAAAGTACGTCTGAGTCAGTGACAACCCTACAACAGATGTATCCATCGGATCGCCATCAATGATGGTGATACATGGCTGTGTACATAATGTATATACAACTCGTCTAAACATCAACCCAACAATGTTAGATCTGTAAATTTGCTTTCGCACGAGTTGTATATACATTATGTACACAGCCATGTATCACCATCATTGATGGCGATCCGATGGATACATCTGTTGTAGGGTTGTCACTGACTCAGACGTACTTATGAATATAATTATTTTCTGTGACTGTATCTTACATTAATTTGTAGGATCCTTTACTATAGATAATTTAGCTGATCTGTAACAATAACATCTTCATGCCTTATATATCATGTACTGTAGTACGCCGCTAGATTAAAACTGACGTGGAAAGGTAACACATGGCCAGCGAAAGCTCTTATTTTTGAGAGCCCAGGTGGTCGTGTGGTCTAGCGGGACGGCTGCAGTGCAGGCGATTTGGTGTCACGATATCACAGTAGCATGGGTTCGAATCCCGGCTAGGGAAGAACCAAAAATTGGCGAAAGCAAATTTACAGATCTAACATTGTTGGGTTGATGTTTAGACGAGTTGTATATATATATATGTTACAGTAAATAGGTGAAATTAGGAATTACATGTAATTACTAAAATTTAGGAATTACATGTAATTCCCGATGCACTTAGTAAATACAAGTAATTCCTAAAACTGCCCAGTTATTACCAGTAATTACTAATTTTTAAATGATTTATTACACCTATTTACTAACTGTTAAAACAATGTTGTAATATGGTCAGCTGATCAAAAGTTATGGTAATACCTACTAGAAGATGAGTGAATACTCTTCGAAAGTGATCAACCTAAAATGTTCTTTTTTGTTATTGGTGCATAAGCTACGAAATATATAGCAAATTAAATATGATTTTTGTGTTGTTAAGTCATTAGTTATAATGAAATTAGAATTCACTTTTAGCAGGCAATCTCACTGGTTCTATTTTGTTAAATATGCTGAGAAACATGGTTGATGAGTTGTGCACTTGCAAGTTAATAATTGGACCTCTTTGAATGTAAATTAATGTTAACTTGGAAAAAACTAAGATTAGATCAGCTATAAGTAATATACGATAAAAGTATTATTTTACAAACTTTACTTCAAGATATTATCTTATGATCATAAACAAGCTTCTGTCCTAGTTATTACATGTAATTACTAAAATTTAGGAATTACATGTAATTCCCGATGATGGTGGAAACCCAGTCATAGTGAAAAGTTAATGTTAAATGGCATGAAAACTACAATCAAGTTCATTATGACATGTATAATAAAATGCGGAAAAAAAAAGGATTACATTTTTACATGATTTATTTACCTCTTAATATTTGTCTTATGATCATAAACAAGCTTCTTTTCAAGTTTGGTAGAAATCCAGGATAATTTAAGAAAGTTATCAAAATTTAGCCGCTGATGACGGAACATAGGTTGGTTCGCTATGTCTAGCGTTTTTGCGATAAAAGTCACATGCATGCTCGACAAAAATGTAAATAATGTCAACAAAAGGGTGAAATTTTAAGGTGACTTATTCAATCCACAAAAAGATTAGATTCATCACAAATGTCCGACAGAAGAAGTCATTGTTGTCGCTTTGACACATTTCTCATTTCCTTTCTCAATTCTATAGTTAATAGATATAGGAAGATGTGGTATGAATGCTAATGAGAAAACTCTCAATTCAAGTAACATATATTTTTTTTTAAAGTAAACCATTGTATGTCAAGGTATGGCCTTCAATACTTAGCCTTGACTCACACCGAACAGCAAGCTATAAAAGCCTCCCAAAAATACTAGTGTAAAACCATTCAAATGGGAAAAAGAACAGTCTCCCTATATAAAAACGAGAAACTAGGAAAACGGATGAACTATTTAGAAAAAGGAATTTAACTTTTGTCATTGGGCAACTTGAAAAGCAATATTAATATAAACAATAGGCTCTCAAGATCCTGAATCGCTCACCTGATGTTTTTAACTCAATTTATTCATCAATCATGATTTATATTTTTGATTTATAATGTATATCAGTGTTTGCTTTAAATTGCTTCTTTTTATTTGTCATATATGCCACAAAATGAATATATAAGTTATGTAGAAAATCATCAGATATAAACAAAATTTGAACTTGATTTGCAATTTGTCAACTTAATACCAATTCTGAAATCAATATTTACAAGCATAAGGGGTAAGTGTGGAGTTAAAGTTCAAGGACCACAATTCTGCACAAAATCATCAGCCTAAAACAAAATTCCAACTTCATCATAACTTCAATATCAATATCACTTCAAACTTCCCACAAATGTCTGTCTAAATTTTGGATTGATATCAATGTCTTGCATGCTGATTTTTAGGGAGTTTCAAAACGTATTAAACCACCATTTTCCAGTTTCGATTCACAAACTCTAAAGAGTATGCACTTTTGATGTGCCTTATATTTCTTAATCCTTAAGTATAAGCCCTAAAAATCCCTATCCCTTTACTTTCTTGTTTGGTATCTTGAATTATGTCTTTAATTTCAAAACAAAAAAATCAAGTCAGTAAATAGCTGTAAAAATGACAAAAATAATCAGTAAATACCAGTAATCACTGAATCAACTAGTAAATACATGTAATTACTAAATTGGCTAGTGATTACAGGTATTTACTGAAATGTTTAGTAATTACGTGTAATTCCTAATTTCACCTATTTACTGTAACATATATATATATATTTACAACATCAACATCAACCCAACAATGTTAGATCTGTAAATTTGCTTTCGCAAATTTTTGGTTCTTCCCTCGCCGGGATTCGAACCCATGCTACTGTGATATCGTGACACCAAATCGCCTGCACTGCAGCCGTCCCGCTAGACCATACGACCACCTGGGCTCTCATAAAAAGAGCTTTCGCTGGCCGTGTGTTACCTTTCCTCGTCAGTTTTAATCTAGCGGCGTACTACAGTACATGATATATAAGGCATGAAGATGTTATTGTTACAGATCAGCTAAATTATCTATAGTAAAGGATCCTACAAATTAATGTAATATACAGTCACAGAAAATAATTATATTTATAAGTACGTCTGAGTCAGTGACAACTCTACAACAGATGTATCCATCTATATTATATATATATATATTACATATGGTGTAACATTCTATTGTTTTCATTGAATATTACGATCACGTGTTTCAAAGGTAATTTTACGTATCTGAAGCCTTGTTACTGTTTTTAAGTTATATTGATGCTGTGTTTCTATTTATAGATATGCTGCTAATCAATATACAAAAAATGATCTTCCTTTAATTTTAATTGATGACGTCATGACGTCATACATAACAACCACGGAAGAAGCGCCGCAGCAGACGAAAGGAAAATTTGCAAGTTTATCATAAAGAGATATCAAGAATGATATGTTAAATGCAGACACTTAGAATACAGGAAAGCTAACGCAACAAGGTACGAAGTTGTTTGGAGAATATTGATATTCTTAATAACATGTTGAAATTGTTGCAAAATACAATTTAAACATACACATACAGAACATTCAACTCCATTTTCTAATTATTTGCATTTGTAATATATAAATTCCGGACTTTCACTCAGTCAATACGTTAAATATGAACCTGTTAGCTCTTATTGCGATCGGACTTCGTCGTAGGTCAATATAATCTGAACAGGTACATATTTTACGTAATGACCTCGTCAAAAATCCATAATGGGTAAATAATCGTTAGGTTTGCATACAACTGTTATATAACAATAAAAAACAATTTTCAGATATCTGGTCTCTATTGTGTTGTTCAGAATTGTTCTACTCTATAACATATTTTGATAGTTCAACACTACAATAGTTAATACAGTAGTGTTACATTCGTAAAAAGACGTTCAAACTGATCGAAATTTTATTTATAACAATTTGGATTGCTATCAACGTTCTTGAGTAAATGTTATACTATTCAATGATCGATAATTGTACAGTTTCTGTTAGCAGTATTTCCCTCCAGATAAAAATAAAGAGAACGGAATTAAAACATTCACCAACAACCATTTAATAAATATTGTACATTGGTGTGGCTTAAACCAAATATATACAAATAAGTTTTATACAAACTTGAAACTGTAATTGTAATGTTTGATTGTGCTGAATGAACACAAAAATATATATATAAAAAAGTATCTTCCATTACAGAGTCTCTTTCTATTTGAGTTTACACAAAAATACACCAAACGTTTAATTATAAAATGCTTACAACGTTTTTTTTTATCATAATATGTAGTTACATTTAGAAATACCTTCTTTATTGGAATGTGTATCGACTCGACTTGAATAGATAAACGATTCAATAGCCATATTCCATGTAAATCATTTTCTTGTCAATCATTGCCTTTTCGTGTAAAAAATGTGGAGAGAATCATATTTATTTACAAGGAAGACACGAGTGATAGGTATTGACAAGTTTTCCAGATGTGTTCACCATAGAACATTGTAAATTGGAAACTCATTCAGGATGTTTTAAACGATTAATGAAGATTGAAAATACTAACCTTCACACTGATTACCGGTTGTTCCTTCTGGACATCTACATACGAATGACTCTCCAGAAACTCCGCAAGTACCACCATTTTTACATGTCTGCACAGAACATGGTGATACTACAAAAACTTTTGTATATAACTAGACAGAACTG
Organism: Mytilus galloprovincialis; assembly: GCF_965363235.1. Classification (NCBI taxonomy): domain Eukaryota; kingdom Metazoa; phylum Mollusca; class Bivalvia; order Mytilida; family Mytilidae; genus Mytilus; species Mytilus galloprovincialis. The sequence continues at coordinate 55,965,601 of NC_134845.1, read as the reverse complement.
TAAACGCTACACTACCTAACATATGTGTATAAAACAATCTTTAATGTTATCAACGTAATACGTTGCTCTGTAGAACACAAAGCGCAGTCTATGAATTAGAAACTACAGTTTTATCAAGTCATACCAAATGATAGTGTGTATCAGGGAGATAGATGCAATAAATTTTAAAATGAATATAATTCCAGAAGTGGAACACAATTGCTCCTTGTTATGCCTGAGATATATTTATATATATGGGCAAATTCTATAATCAATTTAACATAATTTTCGTAAACATTTGGTGTTTATATAACATGTACGATCAATACTTTTTACTACTAAGAAACAACGTTGTACTACAGTAATGCAGAGTTATGACATGAGATTATCATTCATATTTCAATTGCTCACAGATATGTTTTTCTCTATTAAATTATAAATTAAATAAAGTAAATTCGCCACTTTTATATAAAAGAGAAAGAAGAAAACACATAAAAAACGAAAATCATATTAAGAAAAACAAAAGAATCGGAGGTCTGTATTAATAATCTTCAGCCTGAGTCAAACCTAACAAACTTTTGTGTAGTGTCAGGATCGTTGATTCATGCAATTGTGCTCTTATGTAAAAAAACCCAAAACAAACAACAACACAAAAACCAAAAAAATACAAACAAAACCAGAATCACACATAACGCGCTTTCACTGTGCTATCAAATAGATAAGTAGTTATTTTCTTGTTTGTCTGCCATTTCTTTTTGGAATAGTTTTTTTTTTTAATATGGTCATATAGTGTATAAAATTATACAACCGAAATCACACGTACATTTAAGATATGTTAGAACAGTACTTGATCCTAAGCAAATTAAAAAAAAACCATGCAATAGGAACAGTCCACATGCTTAGAAAAGCTTATTGTAAGAACTTATACTTTAAGTAAATGACAATTGTATTTTCCATGGTTGTTTTTACTTGTTTTGTGTTTAATTAAGTAATATTTACAATTTTTTGTTAACACTCTTCTGTTAAACAAACGGATCTGCAATTTTGTTTACTTCCGTATTACAGATAAATAATAACTTCTTAATAATAATACATTGGACTGATTAGAGTCATAAATGTTTAACAAAAAAATCCCCCAAAGAAGAATATACTTTACACGAATATATCAAGCAATTTACAACAAGTCTAACTTTTAAACGACTTAACCATTCTAAAGTTAAATTAGGATCAAATACCACCATTGTCGTTCTTTGATTTTCGTTGTTCACAAATATAGTCCCTAGTGTTGACAGTGGGTTACTTGCCATTAATTTTTATACCCCTTCCAAATTTATTTCTCCATGTTTAATGCCTCAAATTGCATGTAGGGGGATGCAATGACATTGTAAAAAAATTTGGGTCCAGAATTTTAAAGGAAAGTAGTGATTTGGTACAGCTGAATAAGGTTGAAAATGAGCACTTCAGAAGCTGTCAAAAGATTTCAAGACGCCTTCAACATAAAATTGTCCATATTTTGAGTAAGAGCCGATGAAGTTTTCTATAATTTTGCTATAATTTGTCCCAAAAGTAGTACAACACACTGTAAAAGTTTCTTTGAGAAAGCGCATGTGGGATTTTTTTTTATTTTCATTTATGTTCTAAAAGAAATGCACTACGAATTAATTGTGTTCTTGGACCTAAGAGGTGAAATCTGTAAATATGGAATTTGTACTCTGGCAACTTCCCTAAATGATTTGATGATGTCAACTTGTCAAATAGCATGAAACTAAAGGATTTAAACTTTTATTTTATAGAATTTCTGCAAAAATGACCAATTTTGGCATTTTATGGTCAAAATAGGCATTTTATTACTTTTTCAAGATTGATGCTTAAATGGCATCCTGACTTTCTATCTGACAGGTTTTCATGTGTCAATATTTGTGTTTCTATGCCTTTATCTACTTCTTTTACTTATTTATGAACTCTGAATCTACAGAAAAGAAGTTTATCTCAGACAAAATGTGCAAAATGTGTTGTATAAATGACCCTTGTCTAACGCCTTGTTTGGATGAAGTCAAAAGTGGGGAACTTGGTACATAAAATTTGATGTCCATAATAAAGACCTCACTTAATTTGTATCAAATGCACTTTACAATGTCTATTGTACCTGTTCCATTTCACATAATATCTTTCTTTTCTTCTGTAGGATAGCAAGTGGTTTAAATATAAGCCTGTTGAGAATAAATTGCATGCAAGTTTTGCCCTAAAAAGGCAAAAATCTTTGTATCAGACCTTACTGTTTGTAAGAAAAATTAATTTGCAAGAGTCTTTTTGTGCTCAGATTTGTTGTATCATATCACATGAGTATAGAAATGATAAAAAAGACACAAATTTTTATTTCTTATAGCCTCAATATGCATTTTTTTAATGTAAATATGTGGCACGGCCTAAATTGACCCTAAATTTTTACAAGTCTTACTTGGCCTAAGACCCTTTTAAAGTAATATGATATGTTAGTTGTAACTTTCCTTTCCATTTAAAGTTCTTTCAATACATATGTAAGGATTATTTATAACCAAAAAGCTTCATAAATTTAAAATTGCTGGGAAATATTACATCTTCATGTAAGGCCCCCCTTCATTGAAAAACCTCAATTTTTATGCGCAGGGTCATATAAATTTGAATTTTGAATAATTATGCCAAATCTGATAAATCAAATGAGTACTCTATTGCTTTTAGTTCATGATTAGTTCTATATTAAGGCATTTAAAAAGTATTTTTTTGCAATATTTTAATTTTTAAAGCCCATAATGTTGATAATTGAAATTTTTCAATTTTAACGTCAAAATTTTACACGCAAAGATGAGTATAGAACTTAACTGAATGTCCATAATATACATCCTATTGTCATGCAACTTTGTAAGCAGTGTTATAATTCATTAAGCTTTGGTCATATCAAGTTTTTTTTAAGATTTGTCAACTCTTTCTACCCTATTAGGTCCGAGACAACCATTGTCGTCCCTTGATTTTCGTTGTTCACAAATATAATCCCTAGTGTTGACAGTGGGTTACATGCCATTAATTTTTATACCCCTTCCAAATTTATTTCTCCATGTTTAATGCCTCAAATTGCATGTAGGGGGATGAAATTGCACTGTAAGAGCCGATGAAGTTTTCTATAATTTTGATATAATTTGTTCCAAAAGTAGTACAACACACTGTAAAAGTTTCTTTATGTTCTAAAAGAAATGCACTACGAATTAATTGTGTTCTCGGACCATATCAATTGATTAGTCTTAAATAATAAATACGTTCGTAAGGTACATGAACTGACATTGTTTTCATTTTTACATAATGGATATATAACTCTGGCATGTTTTTATACATATGTTTTGTACAATAAATGTCAACTACTTACATTGACATATACTTCAAGTGGTGTTTGCTGGACAATAGCATATGCATAAACGTCTGCATACATCACAAAATCCGCCGTTTGTGCACGGTTCAGAAGTACACGATTCCTTTACAGCTACACGACAATTTGTTTTATACAACTAGACATTAGTGTTGATGTTAGTAGGACAGCACTGTTTCGTTTAATTTATCCTGCATTTGTGTATCTTATCATACATTTAGAACAGATATCGCTTTACCGTAAATGGATTCTCTACATGTGTCGCTTTAAGATTCGTCTAATAGGAAACTATTTTGTGTATTGTCTGCAAAAAAAAACGCTTTACCCACGATATGTTTTTTTATATTGTAGATTATTGTATGAAGTTCTTCAAATTCTTTTAATATTTAACTGTGTTATCATACATATATGATGTGTGTTAGATGAGCAGGAAAGTCAAGATTTGTATTGGCAATTTCCATCATACTGCAAAATGATTTTATGAATGTTAATCAGGTAGTATTTTGATTGAAATTTGATTGCATAATTTAAAGATCAATGAATAGAGAGCCAAGTCGAAAAGGTTAAGTCAATGTAAATCATTAAACAGAGTTAAACTGTATTGAAATGAGTACTTTAATATCTTTTTATCTAGCTTATTCTAAGGGGTCGCTTGATGGATAACTATTATTGTTACAGTTCTAAATGACAAAAAAACACACAGAAACCTCCTCTCACAATTATCTCAATCTACTAAATAAAGGCAACAGTAGTATAACGCTGTTCGAAATTCATAAATCGATAGTGAAAAAACAAATCCAGGTTACAAACTAAAACTGAGGGAACCGTATCAAATATAAGAGAACTTCGACACAACAGACACACAAGATTAAAATGTAACACATACAGAAACGAACTATAATATAACAATGGCCATTTTCCTGACTTAGTTTAGGACATATTAAAAATGGTGAGTTGAACCTGGTTTTGTGGCATGCCAAACCCCCCGCTTTAACGGCAATGTTAATAATAACATTGAAATGACAACATTACATGACAGGACTACAATACAAATAAATGGGAAAAATATTGGACAAAGAAACAAACGAATAATAGCTATATAGCCAACATTTACAATACTAACATTTACACCATAAAAAACAAAATGGCTCCAACCAGTTTACAACTGCTTTTTGGTCAATTTTGAGGTTTTCGGTATTTTGATATTTGAATCAAAGCTAAATTTGGATAAAACTTTACTGAATTGAAGTTTCTATTGACCCGAAACTATAATAGACATAGCGTTAAAAAGTCGTAATTAATATTTCAATCAGCCATGCCTGCTTCATTATTAAAGTAATATTTATATATGATTAAAAAAGGATACAAATGATGTAAATTAAAACAAAATGTCATACATCTTTACCTTAGAATGTAAGACAATTTTAGAGTGGTTACTTTGTCATGGTGTTTTTAATAATTCAAAAGATACAAATTACTAACCTTCACACTGATTTCCAGTTGTATTTTCTGGACACCTACATACGAATGACTGTCCGATTATCCCACAGGTACCACCATTTTTACATGGCTGCACTGAACATGGTGCAACTATAACAAAAATGCATATTACAAAACCCAAGACTGCCGTAAAAAAACCCCAATAATGCTCCTTAACTTTGTATACAATTTTACAGTATTTAGTTTTATTCTTCATATCTATCAAAATTACAAGAGAAGTCTGATTTCAAATATAAAACGTAAGACATGAGGTATTATTGTCAATACGTACCAAATGGTATTTAGACACACATGATACATGCACACACGTACCTTTATCGGATTAGAATTGAATAGAGGCTCATAGGAGCATGTATTGCTCCCCCGTTCAGTTTGCATGCAATTGTTATATTACAACGAGGGAAAATTTCATTTATCTGGTCTCAATTACGTTGATCAGAATTTTTCATCTCCAAAACATATTTTGATAGTCCGACACTACAATAGTTAATAATAGTACAGTAGTGTTACATTTGTGAAAAGACGTTCAAACGGATCGAAACTATATATTTCTATAATATTTTAGATTGCTATCTACGTTCTTGAGGAAATGTCATACTACTCAATAATCGGGAATTGTACATTTGCAATTAAAATTATTTCCTTTCAAATAAGAATAGAGAGAACGGAATTGAAAACATTCCCTTACAATTAGTTAACAATAATTGTAGCTAAAATAAAATATATTTACACCGTCGGTATTATAAAAAAAGAAGAAAAAAAAGAGAAAAAAAGCGTGAAACTGTTATTATAATTTTTGACGGTGCTGAACAAAATGATATCTTTCCTTTACAGTGTCTATCCTTCTTATTGAGATTACAACAAATACATAATGTTTCAACAAAAAATAGCTTATAACTGTTTTTATCATATTTTTATCACATACTTTTAGGATTAAATGCTTCTCGGTCCATTTTGAGGTCTTCGACAATTTGTTTTTAATTAAAGCAACTTTTGAAAATACTTTACTAAGTTGAAGTTGCTATCGACCCGCAACTATAATAAATAATAGACAAACAAGCCGTAATTTATATTTAAACCAACCATGACAGTTTAGAAGTGACATATATAATTACCAGATGATAAATATGATCTTTATCAAAATGTTTGTCATGTGTTTACTATAGTAAATTGTAGATTGGTAACACTTTCATGGTGTTTTAAACGATTTAAAAATTACAAACTACTAACCTTCACACTGATTCCCAGTTGTATTTTCTGGACAGCTACATACAAATGACTCTCCGTTTACTCCGCAGGTACCACCATTTTTGCATGGCTGCACAGAACATGGAGCAACTACAAACATATGCATACATGTATTACAAAACACTATACTGCCGAAAAAACCTGTGCAATATACAATGTAGTATTGCTTTAAAAAAATGCTTATCTTTGTTTAATATTTTAGTGTTTTTAACGAGAGCTTGTATTCTGAAGTGCTATCAAAACCTAGACTTATACAAAACAATTACGTCTAATTTACAATATGAAACGTAAGTCAATATATACCAAGTGGTATTTAGATAAATGCGTACCACATACATATTATAATTGAATAGAGGTTTAAAGGAGCATATATTGCTCACCCGTTAAGGTTGCATAGAGTTTTTATATTACAATGAGGAACAATTTCATAATGCTGGGCTCACTTACTTACGTTATTCAAAACATTTCCACTCTGGAACATGTTTTGATAGTATCACACTAAAACAGTGTATAATAGTACAGTAGTGTTACAACTTTGAAAAGTCGTTCGAACTGATCGAAACTATATAAACTATATCAATTTTATAATATTCTAGATTGCTATCAACGTTCTGTAAGAAATCACATACCACTCAAGTGATCAATAATTGTACAATTTTTATTAACAGTATTTTCCTCAAAATTAAAATATAGAGAAAGAAATAAAGTAATTCACCAATTATCATTAAGTTATACATATAGTACAAAAAACTGGAAACTATATCAAGGAATGTTTTACTGTGCTGAATGAAAAACAAAATACGATATCTTCCCTTTTACAGTGTCTATCTTTCTACTTAAAAGAGGGACGAAATATACCAGAGGGACAGTCAAACTCATAAATCGAATATAAACTGACAACGTCATGGCTAAAAATGAAAAGGACAAACAGACAAACAATAGTACACATGACACAACATAGAAAACTAAATAATAAACAACACTAAGCCCACCAAAAACTAGGGGTAATCGCAAGTGCTCCGGAAGTATAAGCAGATCCTGCTCCACATGAGGCACCCGTCGTGTTGCTGATGAGATAAAAAATCCACTAAATAGTCTTATTCGGTAGGTCACATTTATGAAAGGGAAGGGGGTTGTAGTTTCGACGTAAGAAACATATCCGATATCATTTGTGTAACGGTTATTTCATAACGGTCAACTGGGGATGATTTTAGCTTCACCATTTGGAACTCTTCATTTAATAGCTACCTCTTTACCAACAACCCTCTATCAAGAAAATAATGATCAGAAATGCATGCACGGGAATATCGTATCAATTAGGAGATATGATATATACACCGTATGCAGGTGCTGCTGGAATACTAGTTACATTTAAACAAAAAATACACCAAATTGTGAAAAAATAGCTTACAACTGTTTTTTTTTATCATCTTAGGTAATCGAAATTAATTTTTGTCAATCAAAGCTACATTGAAAACGCTAAACTAAATTGAAATGTGTATCGATTCGAATCTTAAATAGACCAAACAATTAAATAGCCATATTTCATGTAATTAAAGACATTTTGTCAACCATTTCCGTTTAGTGCCAAAACGGTGAAAATAATTCACAAGGAAAACACAAGAAATAGGTATTGACAAGTTTTCCAGAGGTGTTCACCATAGAACATTGTACATTGGAAATTTTGTCAGGGTGTTTTTAACGATTTATGAAAATTCAAAATACTGACCTTCACACTGATTACCGGTTGTTCCTTCTGGACATCTACATACGAATGACTCTCCATTTACCCCACAGGTACCACCATTTTTGCATGGTTGCACAAAACATGGTGAAACTACAAAATCATTAGTGTATAACAAGAAAGGATTAAAACTCATAATATGAATTATAAATTAGGGGTTTATTAAGTAATAGCGATTTATAGTGTGCAAACTTCTAATTTATCAACAGTAACCCTAGTATAGTGATAACATATCTCAGTTATAAGTTAAGGTCGTGCATGTTCAATTCAGAAAAAAACTCTATTTAACAGCAATGTGCTCAATCAACAAAAACTTATTGAACAAAATTACACAGAAAAACGACTGCAATCAACACAACATATCTTTTTTTTCAGTCATCACAACAAATACGTTAACTAATAGAAGGTTTTGGTGTCTCACCGTGATACCCACATATTTCGTAGTCTTAGTTTTTTAGATACTAGTTGAGTCGTCTAATCTAAAGTTTTACCGATTGTGTCCTTTTCCTTAACTTAGCATTTTACTGGGTGTTGATTCTGATGGTTGTTGATGCATACATGTACAAGGCAGAAGACTCTCGCCTTGCCAACACAATCAATCGATCTCGTGATTTTTTAGGTCAATTTCCCTCAACTTTTGTTCGATACATATTCTTTGATCTGTCGCTTTTTACTTGGTTCCGAGATTCAAAGATCGGATAAACTTGTTTTAATCAAAGCTACATTTGTATAACTTTGTACTGATTTAAAGTTGCAATCGACCCAAAAGTACAGGAGATGACGTGTAAAAAAAGCCGTGAATCATATTTGAATCAGCCATGACTGCATCAATTCAAAATTAACAAATATATATTTACAAAAGGCTACAAATAATCGATATGAGAATGGTTATACTTATGTATTTACCATAGTAAATTGTACGTTATAAATATTATCATGATGTTTTAAATGGATTAAAAGATACAAAGTACTAACATTCACACTGATTTCCAGTTGTATTGTCTGGACATCTACATACAAATGACTGTCCGATTAATCCACAGGTACCATTATTTTTGCATGGCTCCACAGAACATGGTGCAACTACAAACATATGCATATCACAAAACAGAGTTTTAAACCCTATACTTCCAAACAACTGTGTGCAAGATAGTCTTGAGTTTGTAGATTAATTACTAGTACTTCTTCCTTTTATTTCTATAACAATTTACTGTATTAATACGAAAGTTATATTCTGCATTGCTATCAAAACTAAACTTCTAATGGACAGTTACAAGATAATTAACGGTCTGGTTTTCAATATGACACGTAACACAATACAATTTTTATAAACATTATTTCCATAGTAGTAGCACTTATAATAGTGGGACAGGAATTAAAATAATTCACAAAAAAAACCAATACGTGTAGACAAAAACAAAATATATACACAGTCTGTAGTATATAACAAAGTTGACACTATACTCAGAATGTGTAAGTATGCTGAATAAAAAAGAGATATGATATCTTCATTTATAGTGTCTATCTATTTACTTAACCCCCCCCCCCAAAAAAAAAAATCAAATGTTTAAACAAAAATCATAAAAAATAAATACATTTTTTTTGTCTTTTAGATCGTCGGCATTATTTTAACTCCAATCAGCTATTTTTAAAATGCTCAACTTAGTTTAAATGTGTATTGACTCGAAGCTAAAAAAGTAAAAATTGATAAAAAGCCACATTTATTGGAAGCCACGTGTTTATCAATCACTACCGTTTCATGTCAAAAGTGTGGAAAGAAGTAAATTCATTTACAAGGAAGAAACAAGTGATAGGTATTGACACGTTTTCCGTGTGTTTTCACCATAGAACATTTTACTTTGGAAACTATTTCAGGATGTTTTACATTGGAAACTTTGCTGTTTAACACGAATTATAACAATGCAAACCACCTACCCTCACACTGATTACCGGTTGTTTCCGCTGGACATCTACATACGAATGATTCTCCAATTACTCCGCATGTCCCACCATTTTTGCATGGCTGTACAGAACATGGTATAACTACAAAATTATTTGTATATACATTTAACTACACAATATTGTTAACTCTAGACCGTGTTTCATTCAAAAAGAGATCTAACGATGAGCTAACCTGTGCTGTATACTTAAACAAAATAAGTTATTGAGTTGAGGAAATGTCAAAAGATTCAATCAGCCACAGATGGATGACAGCTATACCAGGTTTTTTTTCTTCAAATTAACGTGTATTGACAGTATGCGAAGCTAATTTTTTGCAAGCTTATAAATTGGTTATAACTTTGTAGCGTTGAACATCAAATCGTGCAAGTTCATGAATGTGATTGTCAAGTGATAATGCTTTACAAAATTCAGCTTTGTTATATAAGACTGAAATGAAGACTAAAAGCTAGCTCAACATTTTACAAAGAAACTTAGCATCATACCGAAAAAATAGTCTTATTTGCTTGATAATCATTATTGATAAGGATTTTGAGAGCTATTCCACCACATTTCAAGTTCAAAGTATGACTTATACCTATTCTTGGATCAAACCAACGGTCTAATGTACTGCATGAGAGTTTATCATTCTGTACACGTTTTGCAAAAACACGACTCAAATAAATAGAAGCCAACTCATATCATATTGGGACATGTCTACTGGTAGTGGCGATTTCAAGAATCCTTTGTTTGAACGTAGCCGTGTCAACTTAGTCAAATAAACATGAATTTTCATAAAATAAAACAGTCTCTTACACCAGTTTACTAACTATGAGAAAAACAACACACTCTATTGAAAATATATAAAGCGAATGACAGCAGAACTGCCTGCCCTTACGGAGAACCTAATTTCTAAATCATTTTTTAAGATTTTGTTTTGAACAATCTTTCTTTTTCGTTGTGGTGTTGTGCAACGTATGATCTGTTATTAACTATATTCCTTATTCTTAATTTGATGATTGTGTTTTGCTATTTTGGGTTTGTTTTTCGTTAGTTTATGACTTAACGCTTGAAATATCTGCATTTTCTTAGAAGTGTTTTTCAAACATGTCAACTATTATGCCAACATAATGAATTACATTAGTAAAATACACAAAATGAGTGTTGTATTCTAAAACGTACCTTTCTTGTCACTTTCTAATTTTAAACTGATAAATATACCCGTCATTGCTATCGTGGTGCATGTAACAATTATGTACACAACAATTCCAATTTTCCATATGAAAGTTCCACCTGTCAATATGTTTGTCTTATCGACAGTGCTGTCCATAGTTTGTAAAATTATTCTGTTTTGTAATCGATAAAATAGTCCAAAATCCTCCTACAACACATGAGTCAGTTAACTATATAAGCAATGATTCATTTGCAACGTTACGACAAGGACAGTTTATATATAATTTTAATAAATAGTGCTGTATCTTTTTTAAACATGTTTTGTCTTTCTTGCACATCAATATTTGTTTTCTGCTATATTAGTAACCAACATTCATTTTTTAACCAATAGTCATGATAGTAGTGTGAATTGAAAATAACATTTATTTGGAATATTACTATAGCATCGACCTCCATTTGACGACTTTATAAACATATCAACACTGTGTTGCTACAGTAATGACCTGCTTGAGACATGTTGGGTTTTTTAAAATGAGCATATCACTTTGAAAACTGCTGACTGCGCATATTTTACAAAAACCTGAGTCCAATATTGCAAACAAATAGCACTATGTAAATGCGGCATATTACAGAAGGAAAAACATACATATAAAGGTTTTTCATTTGCATGATTAAAAAACATATACAGCGGTTTATTTTTTCCTCCTATTACTCAAAACGTTACGTTTTTAATTTTCGATGTTCATGTAGCTATGAAACCAGGTTCAATCTACCATTTTCTACATGGGAAAATGCCAGTTATTGTGAAACTGCATATTCTAGAGGTGGTTGGAATCAGATGTGGATACTAAAAAATCCAAAGATCTTTTCGAGTAGAAACAATCTTATCCTCTTTCATCTTGCAATAGTAATAAAACATTCGACTTTTTTACACTTTGCATAGGTATTCCACATTCCAAACTAAAAGACAAATTGAAAGAGTTGGCATTGATTTGTTTCATAAAAAAGAAATGGCCAACGTATTAGGGAGGGATAAATCCTACTTTGTAAAGGATAACTCTTATACAAACCAAAAATTCTCTGAAACTGACATCATCAAGATGCTTCGGAAGACGTGTTTTTTCAACAGACCGCCGGCATCCCAATGGGAATCAATTGTGTCCCTCTTCTTCCCGACTTGTTTCTCCTATACTACATTTGTGCATTGACCTGTCTTTTTTTGTAAATATCTATCCTTAACCGAAATATAATATGGCACCATCTTTGGAGACCTCAAAAATCTATAAAAACTAAATAATAAATGAATTTATCACTCCTAGCTATGATCTGAGCATATAAATCATGCTTATCGACAGGACAATCAATCACAAGTAAAAGTGGGTAAGCATTACTTTTAAAGAGAGCCGAAAGATACCAGATGGACAGTCATTAACGGATTTAGGCACACGAAATTTCGAACCTTTCGATAACACATTTCTCAGGGTAGTGTTATTGACAATATTGAGATCACCAGTAATAACGTGGACAGCCGGACTATATGTGAATTGGGAAGTAGCACAAGTGCAATCATTCGGTCGTTAATGATTGACGTAGCATGGATATTGATAGACCCATTTAGTTTCTTAATTCACAAGTATTCAAGCTTTAGAACATAAAAATTTTTCGTAACTAGGCGAAATATATCACAGCGTGTACACATGAATCTTTGAATAAACAAAAATAGAACTGCCTTCATTCTTATATACTGTAACATTATTGTTTTGGTCGTGTTGAAGTTCATTCAACTATCCTATCTTTGTTAACGAGTGAAAACAAGTAAATTGTATACACTGTGCTGGTTGTTTGATTTTTGACAATGCCTTTCATTTACTACATTTAAAGGCACAGACATGATAGACGAAACGAACATCAATCCTTTAAAAAGCTTAAACAATTTCAATGTGTAATGATTTGTTAAAGAACATTTCATGTAATATGTATAAGAACTTTTATGACCAAAATTTAGATATAATTTCACAATGTAGTATTTACAGATTTTTGAATAGATTTCAGATAATTGAAGAAACTTGACACAGAAATAAACTTTTGTCAATGTAATTAATCTTTTACAGATACTTGTTATGGACATGATATACAAAACAATTGTGTGCGGTCATTATCAATAATATTTGACATCATATATTCCCTTCAACCAAAAAAGCCACGTCTCAGGCTGCTAAAGATAAAAAACCTGTCGGGTGACTTGTTAATCTTCCCGCGTTATAATAGGCGCTAAAAATTGAGTTTATCGGAAATGACAGACATTTCGATTACTCACATATGACATGAAATGAGACATTGCAATTTAGAGTATAATAAAAGGCATATATGACTGATACTTAACAAAAAAAATAGTATTCTTTGTGCTTGGTGGTGCTTGTTTAACAAATAATTACACATGCATGAATATAACAAATGTGGCAATCTGTAATTTGTTTATCTAATCATTTTATTTACAACGGAGTTCGACATTGAGTTTTAGACGGTATATTACCAAGTCAGTTTACATTTCAATCTATTTATAGTTTGTAAAATTGGCCACTGACTAAAATAAAAATATGTCACTATGGTATAGATATCAATAAAAACGACTAATAAAAAAGGCAACAAATAATCAACTTCAATCAGAAATCGTGTCCATTCCTAATATTTATGTAATCTCTTATCTTGTATAAATACTCACAAGTACTCAAGCATTCCAACATTAATCTTGTTCTTAAATTAAGGAAAAAATACTACATCACGTAGACATGAATACATGAATAAACAAAAAAGGAATTGCCGTAACTATTATGTTATATTATTGTTTTGGTTATATTTAAGTTCATTCAACTGTAGAATCTCTATTAAAGAGTGAAAACAAATACATTGTATTCACTGTGTTGTCTGTTTTGTTCCTTACAACACCCGTCATTAAACAAGCATAAAGATTTAAACGCGTAGACAAAAATAAAATTAATCACTAATTAACATAGTTTAAACAATTTGAATATGTGATAACTTATTAAATAACATTTCATATGATTTGTATGAAACAGGCATTTCCTAAATTCAGACATTTTGTAAAACGACTGATTTTTGAAGCATTTTTAAAATGCCTAAATATGACTGGCGTTTTATAAACTCAATTGTCAAAGCTGTTGTTTTTCCGCGAACTTTTCACAAATGATATCGGATATATTCATTACGTCGTAACTACAATCCCCTTCCCTTTCAGAAATGTAACCTTCCGTATGAGCTATTTACCGGATTTGTTATCTCATCAGCAACACGACGGGTGCCAAATGTGGAGCAGGATCTGCTTACTCTTCCGGAATACCAGAGATCACCCCTAGTTTTTGGTGGGGTTCGTGTTGTTTATTCTTTATTTTACTATGTTGTGTCATGTGTACTATTGTTTGTCTGTTTGTCCTTTTCATTTTTAGCCATGGCGTTGCCAGTTTATTTACGATTTATGAGTTTGACTGCCCTTCTGGTATCTTTCGTCTCTCTTCTCAAATTATTGATTTTTTTAAATATATGTTAATCTATAATTTAGGATTTTACTGAAACTGAAATATGTGAATTAATGACAGATTTTATAAATTCTTATGTTTGTTAATGAATACACAAAATACATTGTATATATAACAAATCATTGGCATCCGTATTGCGTTTTTCGCGGTTATACAACATGGAATAAAATTCCAAAAAAGACTATAAACTATAAAAATGCATATTAATACAATTGATACCCTTCCTGTTATCATTCATTAACTCGATCAACTACACAAATCTAATTGCTGAAGTTAAATGTATTTTTTCCAACGAAGCTATCATATATGGTCTTTTTGATCCCTTAATCAAGTATGGATACTGATATAATAATCTCTAAGTCTCATTGAAAGTTTGGTTAACTAATACATTGTCACCCATTAACTGTAAGTCAGTACACATGGTACACAGAAAGTAGTAAGATATGGATTTTCTAATTATATTCTCTCCAATGAAATAGTCTTCAGATATAGTCAATTGAAGATCTTGGTGGCAATCAAGACATTTGTTTTCCGTTTCACATTTGTTTCCTGCGATTGCAAGAGTCACATTACCTATTTATCCCATTTAACCTAACATTGAAGGATATACACTTTTTCACAATTTGTTTCTATAGATGTATTTTACGTTACTGTTTTCAAAACATTTCAGCATCCTTGTCTTCCAAATCTCGTTTATACATGCTGACAACTTGATGATAGAATGCTCATTAAAAACAAAAAAACAAATATATGTGAATCTTGTCGTTAAATTTATAGTATCATTCTTTAATAAATTCATAAAAATGTTAATATTAAAACGCATGCTTGATCTATTCCCGCGCAAATGTGTGCAATCGTGGTTAACATCGTAACGCATCGGACGTAAGTGTATTTGAAACTATGTTTCTCTATTTATTAGAAACGGATTGCGTGTTTTATTTGTGATGCAATAACATTTTCAAAGATATGTTTGATTCCATAAAAAATGCTGTTTTACTGGATAAAACACAGACTCACAGTGTTATCATGGAAATGTAATAGATGACCCTTTGACGTTCGATCGTACCTTTCGTCAAAATGTACGAAAGCTCTACAAAGTATAAACTTAGTATAATTGTATACCATTTTAACCCCTACCTAAATATTTTTTTAAAATAAGGCCGTTAGCTTTCTCGTTTGAATTGTTTTACATTGTCTTATCGGGGCCTTTTATAGCTGACTATGCGGTATGGGCTTTGCTCATTGTTGAAGGACGTACGGTGCCCTATAGTTGTTAATATTTGTGTCATTTTGGTCTTTTGTGGATAGTAGTTTCATTGGCAATCATACCACATCTTCTTTTTGATATTATGTTTATCTGTTTTATTATCACGAACATATGTCAAAATGATTTCATACAGTTTAAATGTTCATATTTTAAAATGTTGGCATAAATTGAATGAATCCTTTATATTCATCACTACATTTAATTAAGATTTCAATGTAATGCAATACACTGAAGTTATAATAAGTATGTTTTTTTATATCTAAAATTGAGAATGGAAATGGGGAATGTGTCAAAGAGACAACAACCCGACCAAATAAAAAAACAACAGTAGAAGGTCACCAACAGGTCTTCAATGTAGCGAGAAATTCCCGCACCCGGTGGCGTCCTTGAGTTGGCCCCTAAACAAATATATACTAGTTCAGTGATAATGAACGCCATACTAATTTCCAAAGTGTACACAAGAAACTAAAATTAAAATAATACAATAGACTGCTTGAATCTATAATATGTGTCCATTTTGTATATGTATGTCAACGGACATTTTCTGTCCTGTTTTTGAGACCAGATATTGTACAAGAATAATGGAAATGAAAGGTAAACATGTATATATTGTTATAAGTTATTATTCCATTGATCTACTGATAACATTTCAAATAAAAGGAATTCGAAGTCCAAATTCATATTTACGATGAATAAAACAACGACGACTCGTGGAATGGATAACACGTATACTCATTTTTTTTTATTTCATTTATAAACAATACAGACTGTTTACCCTACCAACATTTGTTTGACTTATTGTGATATATAGAGAGTAAGAGATATTATCGTTAACTAATAAAATGACGATTACGCAAGAGGTACCGAAAGGGGCGATAAACAACAATCATCATATCTGTTATTTAAAAAATAAAGCCTTGCTATAATGCATTTTTTCGTACGTGCAGTTATGTATTGACGGCTAATATGTGAACCTACATAGAAATCAACAGTCGTTTATACAAGTAATTGCATGACACTGATATAGTCAAATTTGTGTATTACTAGCTCAATATGTCTGTAAATGTCTTACATCTAAGTTCTAAATTTAAAAGCCAAAAAAAAAAAAAATAATCTTATCATTTGGTACACCATTCTCATGTTTCGTCTGAACTAAACTTTCCAGTGGCACTACCTCAAAAAAGGTAACAGGGCCAATAAAAAAACGAGGTTGTAGAGCATTATCATGATTAATGAGAAACAGCACCAAACGATAACTATTGCACAATGAATCGACTTTATACTCCAGCGTTGAGACAAGTACACACATAACGTGTTGGGGCTTACCATATTTTGTCATTCAATGTTCGTATAATATGGTACAGCGATGTAACATTCGTACACAGTCTATAAATCCGAAACTATCAAAAACATGAGAGTATTATTTGGCAGATCTGTACTAAGAACAAACACAACTGGTTAAAAAGTCAATCAACATACACTTGATACATATCTAAGTGTGTATAAATCATAATAAATTTAAGATATGAACGTGTGATTCGTCAGGTCTGTCCTATGTGAAAATACAACTGGTAAAAGGTCAATTGACAAACACAAAATACATATTATGTTACTCAAAACTGGTTCAAAGTCCAATGAAAACTTATCAAGCTTATGAATCAATATTGCTATATCAGACTTAAAATTAACCAAACGGATTACAACTTAACATGATAAAAAATCCGAGAAAAGCATGACCTGGTGATAAGCAAAGTTTGATAAGTAACATTTGAACTTATACCCAGAAGTGTTCATATCTGAATAGGAATAAAAGTAAAATAATGCATTAAACTTTCAAAAGAATTCTCCAAAACAAATTAACACGAACACCCTAATCCCTTGAAAATACGATTTCAATAAGACCAATCACAGACCATAAACTATACTGCTAATTTTTAAGCTCTATGAAAATAGTAATGTGAAAAAGGCTGCAATATTGGGTTTGTGAAAAAAAATAAACAGCTGGTATCAACCAAAATATGACGATACATCTGTAGTTATGTCATAATTTAATATTTGTTGTTTCATACGATATTACTGGTTTATAAGTTACCAGTCATACGTTATCAGTTGCACAATGTGTTTTGTCCCAAAATGTCCATGTGTATAAACTATTTCTTGACATATTATAATTGTCTTAAAAAACGTACATTAGTAACATTATACACTAAACATTTTACTAACATTTGGGTAAAACTTCCCATCACCATCAAAGTATACGTTTATATGTCTTTGATGATTTTATTTTATAATATTAAAGATATTGTTTTAGATGTGTCATTAACACTTTACCATCATATGTGCAAACATGTAGTCGGAACAGAAAACCACATAAAAACGATACGATTAATGAATACAGTTTGTGATAGTTTATCTAGTGACGTCAGAAAAATTAGCATTACCAGCAGAAGTTTTGGCGAAGGACTGGAGATGTGTGGTAGTGATTTAGATATGATGTATGTATTACCATCCATAGAAGTCCACGAAAACACAACACCTTTATATTTTAATCCCTCGAAAACGTATTTCTCACTGTTGACAGAAGATACAAAACCAGGTTTTGCTATGCTACGTCTCATAAGTAGTCCCCATCCAGAGGTACTAGAATGTTGTGAAAAGTTTAGAAAGGTCAAATGTTTTGTTCAAAAGATGTCTTTTAAACGATGGTATTGCTGTTGTACATGGACCTTGTGTATCAGATACATTTGGTCTTTTGGACCTTGCGTGTTGCCTTCATAGTAAATCTTGGTTGAAGCCAACATCACGATGGATAATTAGATCTGATAATTCTTGGCCACATGAATACACAAAGCAGATGATCATCAGGCATGGTGTGCTCTTTGTACCAATTGGCTGTAAAGGATCCTTACACGTGGAATTGGAATGGCGAATGTCATTCTCAGTTGGAGAAAAACTTCTTATATATACGTTTAGTCATACACAACTTCTTTGTTATGCGCTCATGAAAATTCCTCTAAAGGATGTTATAAATGCTGATGGTAGATGCAAAGATTTATTGTGTTCTTATAACCTGAAGACAATTTTATTTTGCATATCAGAAGAGCATCAACCCTCTGTATGGACACCTGACAATCTGATACTGAGTTTTATGAGATATTTCCGTCGGCTGATTTATTGCGTACAATATCAAGTTTGTCCACATTATTTTATTCCAGAACAGGATTTGTTTGAAAATAAGATAAACAGACTTAACAGATATTTTTTGACTAGTACACTTCATGTGCTATTAAGCTATGGATGGCGATGCATTTTATTCTCTAAACAATGACTACACATTCCAGTTTTGTCATGCAACTTTAGAAATGATAAAACTGTCTTGAATTATGAAGATATAAACAAATTGTTAAACTCAAACGTATTACTTACTGTCAATGGTGTAGCCGGTAAACACAAAAACTTCAGTCGTGTTGTTAATAACATTCTGGCTTATAAATCCAAAAAATTGAAAAACATTTATTCATAATTCATGTCAGTTGTGTGCAAAAAACTATGCCAGTCGATATATCTGAGCAGTACATTGAGTAATAAGATCCAATATATACAACACAACGATTGTATGGCTTATTTACTAATGAATTTCAACCACGATACTGTATTTCGGTGGTTAATGCTTGCTTCGTTTTTCTACAAGGAAAATCATTATAAGGAATCGCTCAGAATTATTGTGTATTCTTTATCGAAGTGTACACCAGACAAAATATTTCGTGGAACAGAATTGTCTCACTCGCAACGTCTAGTTATGAAATGGCATTTAAAACAAAAGCACGGAATAGTACGTTCGTTGAAATTCGAGCTAGTGAATTATGTCATGTTTGCATATGGTTTAAAGACATTTATTCCTAAGGAACTGCTAATAGAAGCAATTTCTTTTGAAGTACCTCCTGAAGTGTATGCTCATTTTTTGTCATTTTTATGCCATCACCATCTGAAAAATGTGCAAGAATGTCTTTATTCCCTCCAAAATCTGCAACTGACTATAGACGAGGACCATTTCATTGGAGATGATATAGGTAGAAAATCAGTATCTCACTACTGTCTTGGTACTGCTTTACATTTAATCGGAAACAATGAATCAGCCAAACATGTTTTCACTGAGATTATAAAAATGTTATATCCGTATCCATTCTTGATAAAGCAATTTAAAAGACTTTCTTTGATAGCTTCGTTGTGAAAATACATTTATCGAAAGCAATACGATATCCATACTTAATCAAGTTGATGTATAGTGTTAGAAACGGTACCAACTTTAATTTTCAATTAAATGAATTTTCACTTCAATAATTCATAGTCTTTTTTTTTATTCCATATTGTTTAGTCGCGAAATTGAAATGTGGTTGCGAATGATTGTTTTTATACAACAAAGTGCGATTTTCTGTTGCAATAAAAAAAAATCATAGAGTAGTAACATTTCTGTCTTAAAACATATGAAAATGGTTGAAAAATATCTATTAGTTTGAAAAACTGAAATTTCCGAAACCTCTTACAAGAGCTTTGACAACAGTTATCATTTTCATAGAAACCAAACGTTACATTATAAAACTTAAGAAAAGTGCTTCACATGAGTTGAGGTAAACACAAACATGTTGTTACTGGATAGAAATAGTTTGAACGATTCATTCCGTGTGCTCTGTAGCAAAGGATGGCGATGCATATTATTATCGTCTGAGTCATACAATCTTGTATATCACATTATAATCTGTGAAGTTTTGTCTGAAGTCAAACGATTTTACATGATTCACTTCTCTGTGAGTAAATGTTACTTTTAAGCAAGCGACTATAACAAATTGTACAAAAAGTAATGATTTATATGAGTAACTAATGGTGGTTTATATCTAAAAGTTCATATTGAAGTCATTCTTTTTCACCTTTAATGTTCGATGTTTGAATTAACTAAGGCCCATTTAAACTCATAAGATAACATGCATATTAGGTTGGGTTAATCAAAAATTTATCATTCGCATATCAATATTTTTAAACAATGTTCCTAATTTTTAAGAGCAGCACATGAATCAATGAAAGTTATATTTTGAAGAACAGTACACGAATCAGTAAAAGTAATATTTCATATGTTCAAGAAAAACCATTGTACCCGCCATAATTGATCGAAATCAAACACACCGTATGTGATGAATGACATTCGGTGTTTTTGATTTTATAACCCAAGTCTTTGGGAACTAGCGATGAAAAAAAACCATACTGTACCCTTCTGAAACGTTGAGTAATATAAGTTGAGGGATACATACTTTAAGATGCAATCGATTATAGAAATACTGTACTTATAAAACAGAAGATGTGGTATGATAGCCAATGGGACCATCCTCCACGGGAGAAAACCATGACACAGAAATTAACAATTATAGGTCACTTTACGGCCTTTCAACAATGATCAGATACCGTCCCGTATAGTCAGCTTTAAAATGCCCCGAAATGACAAATGTTAAACAATGCAAATAAGAAAGCTTACGGCCTTATTTATGAACAAAAAATGAACAAAAACAAACATGTACCACATCAACATACGACAACCACTTAATCACAGCCTCCTGACTTTGTAATGGCACATACATACATAATGTGGTGGGGTAAAACATGTAAGCGGGATCCCAACCCTTCCGTAACCTGCTACAGTGGTGTAACAACACAACGTAGGAACGAACTATATAAATCAGTTTTAAAAGGCTTAACTCACCAGAAGGAAAACAATATAAATACATCTAACAAAAACACCGAGTGGATGTGACTGGGTACTTGTATATCCCAACAATAAAAAGAAACTAAATTCCGATCTGAGAATACTCGCAATTATACTAACAGCTAGTTCAAAGCCACTAACAACTATTAAAAAATCATGCATCCAAGACTAAATCATGAATCAGTACACATCCAACATACAATGGATTTAGTGTTAAGATATCCTAAACAGTAGGAGAAAAAATTACCTTGGGCAATGCAAATATACAGGTTGCGTTGACGCCTTGACTAAGTAGGAGGTGTCTTTTTTTTTTTTGGTCTCCGTAATGTATCCGGGTTTTGTTTTCTATAATTAGTAAATACTTTAGTTTTATCATGTATATCTTTTATATTCATTTGATAAAATTTACTGTTTGCAATAGCATAAATTGTTCTAAATAATAAGGATGTTCTTATCCAATGCCGAAAACCCTAGCCGTATTTAGCATAACCTTTTTGAGTCATCCTCAGTGCTGTACAACCTTGTACTTTTTTTGACTTTCGAACTTTTATATCTGGGCGTCACTAGTGAGTCTTGTGTGGATGAGGCGCGTTTCTGGCGTAATGAATTTAAAACCTGATGCCTTTTGTTAGCTATTATTCATGTGTTTCTTTGTCTAATATGTTCTCCTATTTATTTGTATTATAGTTCTGTAATATAATGTTGTCATTTTAATGTTATATTACACATTGCCATTAACATGCGAGGGTTGGCATGCCACAAAACCAGGTTCAACCCACCATTTCTTTCTTTAAAAATGTCCTGTACCAAGTCAGGAATATGGCAATTTTACATTATAGTTCGTTTCTGTGTGTTACATTTAAACGTTTTGTTTCCGTTGTGTCATTTTCTTATTTTTTTTTTTATATATATATGAGTGAGAATTCACATTACTATAAGACGTGTTACGGTACTTTTTTTTTTTTATCCCAAATGCATGTATTTGGTTTTGATGTTATATTTGTTATTCTCATCGGTAATAATTGTATGGTCCCTTTAAAAGACTATAATATCATCTGAAATTTGAGACATTGTAGCAGTGTAGCAGGTGGTATCACAATACTCTAACAATATTTCGTCACCTTTTATTAATTTTTTCATTGTCACCTTTTAAATCCATGATAAGCCTCCTGCGTGACATTGCAATAATTTAAAGATTTCGTATTGATAACTTTTTATCAATTTTTATTTTCAATTTATTCGTATTAAGATAATTAATAATAATCATCTGTCATTTTCCCGCTGACAAATATACTTGAATTTGTTATGAAAACTAAAACAAGTTAGAGTTTCCACACTTTCAACAGTGCTTAGTCCGTTTCTGTGTGTGTTACATTTTAATGTCGTGTCGTTGTTCTCCTCTTGTATTTACTGCGTTTCCATCAGTTTTAGTTTGTTATCTCGATTTTGTTTTTTGTCCATAGATTTACGAGTTTTGAACAGTGGTACGGTATTCTACTGTTGCGTTTATTGACATATTGCAGATCCATTAATGTTTATATGTATATCACAATGATATTAACTGTTCAATATGTTTAGGTGTTTGTTTTACTTAACTCTGTGACTGTGTAGTTTTTATTTTCAATCTTATTTGACAGTACCAAAATTAATCGATCGCAAAATTGAGCACCTTACGAATGACAGTTTCAGAGTATTTCTTCCTTATCATAGTGGTTTGTTTTGTATTTTTTCAAAGTATAATTTATCCCCTAAATCAGATATCTTAATCTATATAGCGCTTTTTCATCAATGAAAGTATGACCAATGTTTAACTTGTTTGGAAACATTTTGCAACATATAGTGTTAGTGGCATTTTTATCAACGTAATTGCTGACATGCTGGGTATACCAATTCATTAACGTATTCCTTATGTATTCTTAAATATATATGTCTATTTTCGCGACACCCTTAGTCACAACCTATCACTGTTTCATTCCATAGTGGTTAGCCATTTTACAGGATAATATGCTAGAATTTGTTTTATACTTTTTTGTGATGCACATCTTTCCAAGAAGAAACTCACGGTAAAGTATAAAGAAACTGTATCTATGATGATGATAGGACCTTGAGTGGTTGAACAGAACAAAAAAAACCCACTAAATAACAGTTACTTATGTCTTGTTTTATTATTGTGTCAATGCGAAGACGTAAACAACCTTCAGTAACTGGAACACTAAAGCGACAAGCACATATTTCAAAGTTTATTATGACGACAATACACGTTTTAAAGCTATGAATTGAGTATCGAAATAACACCTTTGGATTATCGTCATGCATATAGTTATATATGTTATATACTAAAATAAGATAACCTCGAGGAGGCCCTACATTAAGCGGATACCAAACGCAATGACAATTGTCTACGTAAAAAATATGACATAAAGTTCATTAGCTAAAAAATCCTTGAAATGACAAACAAAATGTATGCCTTTTTTATGTGAACTTTTTTCGAGCAGCATATTTTTTAACATACAATAAAACATGCAAACTGATAGCTGAACAAATCTTTTTATACTGCAATCAGCTATTTTATTATACAGATAAAGTTATACGTATAAACGTTAGCTTTATACGTCAATGACCTCAACTAACATATAATCCCCGCCTACTTACCGGAACTACTGTATTTCATCAACAACGTCACGTCACAACCATGACAATGTGTAGTTACAATGGTCAAACTTTTATGAATTTAAACTTGCTATGTCTTCAAATTGTTAATTTATATACCATGTTTATTAAATGTTATTAATTAAGTTCATTTTCCCTTTCTAAATCCTTAAAATTTCAATGTCTTACCACCTGGACTACGCCCACAGGGAAACACCCCCAAAATGGTTACCCATGAGGGAAATTTCAAACACTTTTTTTTAACAATATTGGTTACATATGTTTTTATTATTTTTTTTAATTTTTTATCGATTTCAGTATAAAGACAATATACGTATAGTGTTTTGAAATATGAAATTAATTTGTATTCGGCACGAAACGGAAAATCGCTCATAAGTTGCAGCAAAATGACATATTAAATGTTTTCTAAGATGTTTGCGTCCGCCGATTTTGTGCATGCAATAGATCACCTTCACTACATTTACTTTATTCATATTTTGCCACATGTGGAGCAGAACCGGCTAACTTTTTGGATTTTTGGCTTTATTTGTTTTGTAAAAATATACATTTTTAGTTTTTTTCTTGCTTATATATATATATATATATATATATGCATTTGGTATCTCCCTCCCCACTGTGTCTGTTATGTCTAAAACAAGATTGTTGACATTGTTGGCTGACAACATATAAGGAAACAACAAACAGACATTGAATTATGGTTTTTTGCCATCTGAAAAAACTCTGGCAGTCATCATTTGCCGCGAGGGGAATATTTCTCCACAACAGTTTGCCACTATTTTATGGAATATGTAGTTAGCAATGCTTTAAACAATAGTTACACGCAGAAATGTTATATGGACAAAAGAAAATATAGTATACTTGCCAATGAAACAACTCTCCACAAGAGCCTATGTTTTTTTTAATTTTTAATTATCGACCATAGCCTGGTGTTGAGCTTAAAATATTGGGCAAATATTTAAGAAGGAAGAGGTAACAATGATGATACATTTTAAAATCTTTTAGATGTTGAACTCTTCAAAAACTTTAAAAAAATACTTTATTTTGAAAATACTTGATCATGTTATCAAACTTATTAAACAAACTACTTTGAATGCAACACCTTTTAAAAAAGAATTAAATTATTTGAAGACGTGTCATTTTTTAAGAAAAACTAGTTTGAATAATAGTATATGGATATTTTACTATGACAATTCTATTCGGTACTTCCGAATTTGAAACATATTTTTTAACACATCAACCACTTTAATCTGTTTGATGAAGATACACTATTTAATTCACGAAGGAGTTGTCGGAGGAAGTCTTTTCATTGTTCTTAGAAAGAATGGATGCGGCATTTATTTAACAGTATTGGTGAAAGATTCTTTGGCTGAAACACAGTCTCCAATCAGCTGTAAAGCTGTACCAAGACAATAGTAAGATGCTGATTAAAAACCCCTTATCTTGCCTGTGAAATGATATTTGGCTATTGTCAACTTAAGAACTCGGAGTGAATCTCGACATTCCCGCGTATTTTTCAAATGATAATGACATAAGACAGACAGAAAATGTGCGTAAATTGTAGGTGGCTCTGCAAAGAAATTTCCTTCATTTAGCAGTTCAATAGGAATAAATGCCGATGATTTAAAAATGACATGGTATTCAGCAGAAATTTAAACGAACGCACAACTCCATACTTTTAAGACGTTGCATGGCTGACACTGTTGATCCAACAAATAAAGAAGTATGTGTACGCTCAGATGAAGCATATACAACAATGTTGAGAGATCTCTGATATTGGTTTTCCTTATAGAAAAACGAGGCAAGCATCAACCACCAAGAGACAGTATATTGGTTGATGTTTGTATGCAGATAACTCTGTTGTATTATTTATATTGATTCCTTTTACTGATTGTGCTGCTCACATATTCGGACTGACAATGTGTACTGCACACCAGTGACATGCAATTTGCGTGCATGTAAGTAAATTTCGTCGTTTTATAAGCCAAACTATAATATACAGATCTACTGAAGTTATGACGATGTGCACAAGCAACACAAACAAAACCCATTGGGTTGTAGTCCTTCAGAAAATTATAATCTTCAGGTAATAAGAACACAATAAACCTTTACATTTGCTATCAGTATTTATAACATCCTTCAAAAGAATTTTCATGAGCGCATAACAAAGTAATTGAGTATGAATAACCGTGTAAATAAGAAATTTTTTTCTCCAACCGAGAATCACATTCGCCATTCCAAATCCTCATTTGGTGACCCGTTAGCACTAATTGGTACAAATAACACCCCGTGATTCATGATAACCTCCCTTTTTTTCATTTGGTCATGAACTATCTGATCCATTGTGATGCCGACGTGACCCAATATTTACTATGAAGACAACAGACATTGTCGATATAACCTGTTATGTTGTAAACATATGGTCCGTGTAGAACGGTACTAACGTGGTTAAAAAATGATTTCTTGAATAAGGCATTGGACAGATAGTTGTTCCCTCTGAATCTTTCACAACCTTTTCGTAATAAGGGATGACAAAATCGTTTCGGACGTAACATAGCATAACCTGGTTTGGTATCTTCGGTCATCAGTGAAAAATACGTTGCATTCATTTTGAAAACAATAGATTTATTGTTATCGTAATCCTCGACAAATGTTAATACAAACACTTACCCTTCCGGAGCACCTGAGATCACCCCTAGTTTTTGGTGGGGTTCGTGTTGTTTATTCTTTGGTTTTCTATGTTGTGTCATGTGTACTATTGTTTGTCTGTTTGTCTTTTTTCATTTTAGCCATGGGGTTGTCAGTTTGTTTTAGAGTTATGAGTTTGACTGTCACTTTGGTATCTGTCGTCCTTCTTCTATATCTAGATCACTACCACTCATATCTAGTCCTTCACTAAAACTGCCACTGGTAATTTTCTCTTTTATGACCTCATTTGATAATTTATCAGCAACTGTATTCATTAATCTTACTGTTTTACGTGATTCTCTGTTCCGACTATGTTTTTACACAGGAACTGATAAAGGAATATTGAAACATCTGAAACAAAAGAAAAAAATAATTTGATAACTAAAATCATTGCAATGTGAAACTTAGAAAATATCACAGTGCAGCCTAAATCGAACATTATTTTTTAAAACAAATTATGTACACTGTTACTCTCCAAGCCATTGTTTTTTTGGCTAATTAATGACGTCAGGTGCAAATTCATTTACATGCATATTTAAATAAATACATGTCGAAAGCAAAAACATTATTTAATTATTAAAATCCAATGGGAACTTTGTTTGGTAGGCTTCTTAACAGCATACTGTTATTATCTTTCTTGTTTAATGTTGTATTCATTTTGTGTCATAGATCAAATTTATTCGCTAAGTGTATGTTTACTTGTTCTTGTTTGTATGTCTTTTAGATTGAGATAAGCCATTTATATTCTATAGTGTACATATCTATGTTGTAATATACCACTTATACATAAGGTAAGGGTGAAGAGTACTGCCTGTGAAAACATTTAAACCAGCATATGTTTGCAACTGTTATAAATCAGAAAACTGTTGTTCATTGGTTGTCACATGTCGATGTGGTTTATAAATGTTTCTCATTTCTCGTTTTTAATATAGATTAGACCGTTGGTTTTTCAAGATCATGTTTAGCTTGCTGTTAGGCGTGATCTAAGGGTCCGTGTTAAAGGCTGCACTTTCTTTTTTTCATTTGTTATATGTGTTTTGGACGGAGAGTTGTCTGAGAGCACTCATTCGGTCCTTCCAATTGTAAACCGGTTAATCGATTGTCCGTTGACAACCCTGATAAATATGTATGTGAAATTACATTAAAATTTATTAGATTAGATGTAACCAGATGCTCCGCATGGCGCAACCTTATACGACCGCAGAGGTCAAACTCTGAACGGTTGGGGCTAGTATGGACACAACATTCAAGCTGGATACATTGATGAATTTGGATTGTGATTAAACAGTTGACGCAGCATAGATTTCTGGCACATAATGAATGTGGTCTAATGAACGTAAAACAAACATTTTTTTTTGCTTTTGCGCGTTTCACTATGCTATTGAATATTAATCCTTTGATATTTTAAGAATTTTTCTTTTTAATTTCTGAAATCTGAAATGAGAAAAATTGAACCCCACCAAATTTTTTTCACCTCCTCCTTTCCCTTATTTCAAAAATGATCTCAGTTCAAATTTTTAATGGAGTTTGCAACAATAACTACTCATTTAAATACATCATAAAATATAAAATGTCATACAGTCATGGTTAAAATTGATATTAATTAATAGTAACTTCTAAAAAAAAAAAGGTGAATGTGTCCAAAGAGACACAGATGATGTCCCCGCTAGCATATAACATTATAAAGGGACATAACTCAAAAACTGTAAAAGTGAAGCGGCCAAAAATTGCACTTAAACTGTCTTAAGAGGTAATAAGTATCATATACAAATTTCATTAAATTTAGTTGAAACAAGCTTAAGAAAACAGAACAGAAAAAAAAAAGTTCTTCAATTTTTCCATTTATAAAGTGGCATAACCCTAGAATGACAAAGTGCTTGTAATCACTGACTGGTAAAGTCTGGTTTAATTTAACAGTTGGTAGTAAAGGGAATATTGCATTGTGTATTGTACATAGAACTGATTTACGTTGATTCAACTACTATTCTGGACAAAGAAAAATAACTCATATTTTTTAAAAATATTTCATAAACCATTGGTTTTAGGTGATTCTACAACCAAAAAGCTTATCAGCAACTTTTTATATTGGCAAATTTCCAATGAATTTATTAAACTAAAGTTATTGGTAAATTTCCAAAATACATAATTTAAAAGCAGTTTAGGTAAGATAAACAAACAAGCTTCATCAACAACATTTTATATTGGCAAATTTCCGATGAAGTTTATTTAACTAAAGTTATTGGCAAATCTCCAATGGAATTTATTAATAATAAAGTTTTTGGCAAGTTTCCAATATACATAATTTAAAAGCAGTTTAGGCGAGTTATTCAAATGAGTTTCAATTACCAACCTTACACTGCTTTTAAATTATGCTTTGTACTTTAGTAATTGTCAATGAACCTGGAAACGCTTTCCACCTTTTTGCACCTTATTCCTTAACGGTTTGAGGCATAACTCTTAACGACAATTCTTACAATCCCTTTGTGTTATTCAAATATCCAAAATCTAAATACATGGTTAGATTCAGCATATCGAAGAAGTTTAATTTTGGACCCCGATTTAAACCAACTTGAAAATGGGCCCATAATAAAAAAATCCAAGTACATGTTTAGATTCAGCATCTTAAAGAACACCAAGAATTCAATTTTTGTTGAAATCAAACTAAGTTTAGTTTTGGACCCTTTGGACCTTAATGTAGACCAATTTGAAAACGGGACCAAAAATTAAGAATCTAAATACACGGTTAGATTCGGCATATCAAAGAACCCCAATAGTTCAATTTTTGATCAGTCCCCTTTTGGTCCCTAATTCGTAAACTGTTGGGACCAAAACTTCCAAAATCAATCCCAACCTTCCTTTTGTTGTCATAAACCTTGTGTTTAAATTTCATAGATTTCTATAACGTTTACTAAAGTAATAGTGTGAAAACCAAATGTCTTCGGACGACGACGATGACGACGACGCCAACGTCATACCAATATACGCCCGCAAAAAGTTTGCGGTCGTAAAAAAATCAACAACTACAATATTACAACAACTGTGTTAATCTTACCTTCTATGTTGTTTCACAACTTTTAACCGATTAAGTATTTCAATAAGCACATTTGTTTTGTGCAGAATTTTTTTTTTTGATAGAAAAACTCTGAAAACGAAAGTTGATTGCTATGTTAAGTTTTAAAGTGCAATCAAATTTTCAACTACAACTATTTCTTTTCTTTCGTCTAAAATATGACAATAGATGATATGTTTTCTTTTATACCATTCATAATAAATATATTTGGTATTTATTTCCTCCCTAATATTAAATGAAGACATTACATTATATAGCTTCCGCATTATTGTTACAAAAATAAATATGAAACATTGGGAAAACTATGTCAAGTTTTTCCTCATAGATTTGAAAAATGATATCAAAAGAAAAGTCACAAAAATACTGAAAATAAAATTTAAAAAAAACGGAAATTCCCTAATCAAACGGCAAAATAAAAAACTCAAACACATCAAACGAATGGAAAACACCTGTCATTATCCTGATTTGATACAGACATTTTCTTATGTAGTAAAATATAATATGATGACGTTTTTATGTGCATCGTATACATTAAATCAAATACTATTATTTTTTTAAATGATTTATCTTACATCCAATTATCATGATTATATATAAATATATGTATCTTGCATTAATTTGTAGGATCCTTAACAATCGATATTTCAGCTGATCTGATACAATTTCATCTTTATGTCTTACATATCATGTACTGTATTACGACGCTAGATTAAAACTGAAGAGGAAAGGTAACATCCGATCACCAAACTCTTTATTATTGTGAAGCTTAGGTTATCGAGTGGTCAAGTCGTCGGATACAGTGCAGGCGATTTGGTGTCACGATATACTGCAAAACCCTATACTCTTTAACGCTCGTTTATAAACACAATACACATTTTATTCTATTATATCTATTTTTTAAATAATATTATAACATTTTGCACTTGTTGGTCGACAAATACATATATACAAATGATATAAAAATGTATAATTTTATATGTTTCTAGTGAATTTTGACAGAGTCCCCTATACCGACCAAATATACATGCGACGTCCGACGCACAATACTGACAGATGATACTTTAATTTGACTGCCGTATACTTAACATTATAAAGAACAAGAATGGTCAGTATTTTAAAATTCGACAAAAAACGTTTTATTATACAAACTATAATAATATTTTAACACTACCAATGTCTTGTGACGGTTCAATCTTTTGGATATTTGGATGAAATGCTGAACCTGTAATTTGAAGCAGACATACTTTGTACTACTTGTTTACAAGTATTGTTATGATTTGTTTTATACAATCCATCCCAAGTAAACACATTTATGATATAGAATTTGTATATTAAGTAATGAATTGCAAATATGGTCCGTTTTGATTGATGAGATCAAGTATGTTTGTTAAGCAAACCAGTATAAGATTTGACAAGTATTGATCGTTCTGTGAGGGCTCAGTAGTTTAAAAAAAAAGGATATACTGGCACTAAGAATATATACAGATACTAGTAACGGAACAATACAAATGTAGGCACTATGAACTGAAGGCTATACTACAATTTTAGTAACTGTGTACGAATACTGCTTTAATCCATCATGTTTAATTATTAGATTATACGTTCCCACGATTTTTATCAATGTTAATCGGTGATATCTGATAAATACGTTTGAACTTTATAAATATACACTGGCTGCTACATTTGAAATGAAAAATAACGCGAATATATAACATTTTCATTCAACTTGATCAGGTAAATGTGAAAATCGCGATGTTACAGAGAATTATTTATATTTTCGCCCTGATATGTATGGTTTATCATGAATTTAACGAGCTCTGATATTTCTCATCCGTTCATCTCCTTTCCGGAAAATATCACTATCTGTGTAACTTCATTTGGTATATTATCTTCCTTCATAAACCTTCAAAATATCTAATAAGTTTTATAAGATATTACATTAAGTTGATAATATACTTATAAAGTTTGTAATAATTATGATACCAGAGGGACATTAAAACGTATAAGTCGAAAATAATTTGACAACGACATGACATGAGGCCTACCATGGGACCCCAAGGAGCCATCAGTGAAGAGTGCCACACACTAAGGAATCATCAAAACCACGTCACTAGAAAACATGACTGCTAGCTTAAAGGAAATTATAAAATAAGCAAGGAGAAGCGCATATAGCCTCCGAAGAGCCATCATGGATTAGATGTAGAGACAATGGTGCATTTATACAAAATATATGTATCCCCAGTACTTCTCTATGGTTTTGAGCTAATACTACCTACAACAAGCTCATAACCACTAATCGAAAAATTCCCTAAAAAGCTACTTAGGCAAATATTCTAACAACCAACCTGCGTACCAGATATAACTATTAACATATTGACTGGAATATTGCCAATAAAAGCCCAATTACATATCTGACCAATTGGACTCTTCAACAACATCTGTAATCAGTCCGTTGAAAGTATGCAAAAATCGCTAGCTAAACGACAACTTATATTAAAAAAACAACCAAAGTTCTAGTTGGTTTGTCGTCATAAAACATATGCCCAGGAAGTACAATCTGCAAGAGGATACCTGGTACATGGTTAACACCGTTAGAAATCCTTGTGCACCTCAAACATCAAGATAACAGTGCATAATTACTGGAGTAAATCAAAAGAGCAACTACTGCCAAAATATAAAAGACTGGACCAACTCACAACGGAAAACCTGGAAAATGGTAAAATTCATCCTCTATTTAAAATTATCTGTCATTCAGCCATTAATACGGCAAGACTACCAGTTAAACTTATCTGCTTACTGGATCCTATATTCTACAAAGCAGGCGAATACAAATGTATTAGGATGAAACCGGTCCGAAGTGCTTACTATGCTCAAAGGATGATGAAACTGTGACCCACAACATACTACAATGCGTACACGAAATATTAGGAACAAGATACTTCTAGAAACAGTTGATGTACTACATATTCTTGCTAGTGGTTACTTTTTAACTACAGTGTGCGATATAAAATTGAAAAAAATTTGAATTATATATAGCTAACAGCCTAACAGAACTTTAAGCTATACATGAACTATATCACACGAAGGACCGTTTAGAAGAAATGCATATAACTTTTAGATAAAACTTTATAATACAGCTTTTAATTCATGAGGAAGAGGCACTCTTTCTTTTAGCTTTTACCGTGAAACAAAAGCAAATATGGAATAATGCTGCTGATAGTTTTAAGGAATGAGCCATGCTAACTGTCACAGCATACATAGCTATGTATACAAATCGGTTAGGGGAACCAAAAAACAAATATGAAACCAGTGTATATATATATAACAAAAAAGAGGAATTTTATAGTGACTTGACTTTTATTCATGGTATGAAAAGTGCAGAAACATTGTAATTATAAAACAAAGGATTTTTAACATAAGTGCGTGAGTAGGATTTCGCTGTGCATATAGAGCACAACAACATGATGGTGGAGGCATCACTGTACATGGAAATTGGAGATCGCAAGTTCTACATACTAGCGTATGGTTCCTCTACAAAGGGGGTTAAAGATACAGAGGTAAGGTAAGGTAAAGTTTATATCTGTTTTACATTGCTTACTCGCTATACATGCTAAATGCAAAAGTTATATTAAATATGAGTAGCTTAGAGACAGGATATTTTAAAAGGTTAAACTATAACATCCAACTTAGTGTGTTGATTTTGTAAAAATTGATTACATTAATACCATATAAATAAAATTATAACAAAACCCTTAACATTAAAAGAAAAAGGCCTACACATACTGATCAGTCATAGGGTCTTTGCATCGTAAATAAAAATATTTATTCTCAAACCAGTTGTTGGCATGATACGGGTTTTGTTATTCTCGTAAATTTGTAGATAGTAAATTATTTAACCCCTTACAAGAGGGATTGTACTTTATCTATATATGAGGAAGACAATCTCTTCCAATCAGTTCAATTTTTATAATTAGGTCCTGAGCTGTCATGTCAGTAATTGCTAATAGGCCTTTGTTAAGTAACGTTGTCATTTTTTGCTTGTTTCTTTTGTTATCTCGCTCTCGGGGTTTCTTTTACCCGATATTTATTGTGCGTATTGCTGTGCGTTTGTTTATTCTACTTGGCTAGATGCATAGGAGAGGGTTACGATATCACAAACATGTACCCCCCCCAAAAAAAAAATAAAAAAAATAAAAATCCAAATGTTTACGCCTGTCCTAAGTCAGGGGCTTCTAGCCTAAGTTAGTCTTGTGTGTAATTTTTGTTTAAATTTTTGTTAATTTATATGCTTCAGAGTTTGGTGGGAAATCCATGTTCGCTAAACTTGTACATGTTGTACACATTTTTGTTTAACGATCAGATGAAGCCTGCCTCCGGGGGCGGGATTTTCTCTGAGAAACTATTGGTAATATAAGGTTGGATTCTGCTCATTGGTTCTGGTTGTGTTCTCTTTCATTTCCCTGTTAATATTCTCAATTTTATAAATCCATGTAGTCTATTTACACCGGTTAAATATGTAGCAGTGGCAAATACTTCCATACTGAAGTAGATTGAATTATAAGCCATAATTCCACCTTATGTAATAATGCTGTATTTTGATTGGATGAGAACCATGGTATTTTTTACCAGTTTCTATGATTTGAGATTTTCTTTTCTCTGCCGGGGTATTTGTCATTAGGGAATTCCATGTGCCGGGGTATTTGCTAGCTAATTATACCTTATATAAGAAAGCAAGATTTTGATTGGTTGATCGCCAGTGTATTTTTCGCATATTCTAATATGTTTTCCTCATTTCAAACGAATTTGCCTGTTTTTCACCACTGCCGGTGAATTTGCCTCAAATACCATGGTATTTGCCATTTTGGATAATTCCTTTTTTACCCTCGCGAGCAGCTTCCCGCCAAAAGATTTCGGATATGACGTTACATAATGAAAGCGAGCTAACGCGTATTAGAACATGTATAATTCCCGCGGTTCTATGATAATATCCACTTATATCCTAAATTATGCATAAACATGTTTATGAATTGCAGCTTGATAGTATTTATCTTCACATGTACAGAGAGTTTCAATCCAAATCTATTCGGTGTAATTAAACAGATATATCATGTTATGGAGGGGTATTTGCGAAAAATACCAGTCTTGGGACAGAATTTCACAGTCCCTTGACTGGTATTTTTCGCAAATACCCCTCCATAACATGATATATCTGTTCAAAATACCATGGCAGATGGGGAATACCCTAGCAAATACCATGACAGAAGGGGAATACCATGTCTAAAAATAACTCAATGAATTATTTCTATTCTAATTTGACAAATTCAAGATCATTCTAAATATACGGTTCCAGATGAAATATTAAGGATAAAAAGCATCATTATTGAATAACGTAAAAATTCCGCGAACCTGTACTATGACGTCATAAATTAAACTCAACGAAAATGAATTGTCAACCGGTCACATAAAACTGGAATTCACTTGTATTACGTTTCACTCAAACTGATGAACTAAGTGAAGTAGTCAGCCGAGAACCAGCATATTATCATAAAAAATTCAGCTAGTGACTATACATAAAAATATGATAAGAAATGATTATACGGTCAATGCAATTTGACTGTGCAAATATCACAGCTGCAGTGTATACAAACAATATACATCCAAGTAGAAATTCCATATGATACTTGATTATAATAAACTCACCTAGGTGGAACATTCGGTGGAATTAAACAATTATCTAACAGCTTCCCTATGAAAAATGAGCATGTTGATGTGTCATACAATTTATAGTACCAATGTTAAAGATAAGTTATATATATGATATAGTTCTTGTTAAATTAGGTCTTTATTTATGTTGTATAACTATAATATGGATTCCTCTGATCTTAATATATAAAAATATTGTGTGTTGTAATTGTAATAGAATGTATCGTTCTAAGTTTTCATATTGATAATTAAATAAAACTGTATTACGGTAGAAAAATATATACAAATAACAACGATTTCAGTCCACGCGGAAATATAGCGTTGCCAATGAGTTATATTCAATGCGGAACACCTACGCTAATATGTACGGACTTATATCATAATTTTGGAAAAAAATAATACATATATAACATATTAAGTTTTATTTAGGAAGATATAGGTAATTGGTTAAATAAAACGCAGCGGAGAGGAACCTACATATAAAGTCTTTTTAATCGCTTAATGACTTGTGGGTATGGGTGTATTAATTTCACAGTCTTAATAAACGCTTGTTTTGCTGCTTTATTGTCTCCTATTATCTGTAAAGCAGTACCTAGACAGTAATATGAAAATGCTGTAGCACATGTATCCTTTCCCATGAAATAGTTCTCTGCAATTGTCAACTGAAGATCAAGGAGGGAGCTTTGATATTCTTTCACATTGTGCATATGGTAATGTGATAGGAAAGACAAAAAGTGTGCACAAAATACTAGAGGCAGTTCGAAACTTTTGCCTTCTATTAGTAGTTCCATAGGAATGAGTGTCGAAGTTGCGAACAAAACAAAATCTACCAATCATCATCCATCCAGAGACAATATCATGGTTAATGCTCATTAACAGATAACTTAGACAAGTCTTGTAATCCCTATATTGATTTTTATTACTAATTGTTTTGCTCAGATATAATGACTGACAATGTTTGCTGCACACCGCTGATATGAAATATGCATGAATGTACTTCAATGTCTTTGAGTTAAAATCCAAACTGTAATATATAGCTCTATTGTAGTTATTACGTGTACTACTCACAGAACTAACGCGTAAAAATATTTTTGACAGTAACAATTTGTTGAAATCGTCAAAATACAAGCAAATGTAAAAACATTTAATGTTGCATGACAAAACCGAAACATATGATATATTTTTAGAAAATAATATGCAGCGCCATCCATAGCTAAATAGCAGACGGAGTGCATCAATTAAACTATCCCTATCAAGTCTCTCTATCATATTCTCAAACAATTTATTTTCTGGAATAAAATAATGTGGACAAACTTGATACTGCACACAGTAAATCAGCCGACGGAAACATCTCATAAAACAAGGTATAATATTGTCAGGTGTCCACATAGAGGGTTTGAACTCTTCTGATATCCAAAACATTATTGTCTTCAGGTAATACGAACACAATAGTTTTTTACATCTACTATCAGTATTAATTACATCCTTAAGAAGAATTTTCATCAGTGCGTAACAAAGTAATTGAGTATGACTAAATGTATACATTAGAAATTTTTCTCCAACTGAGAACGACATTCGCCATTCAAATTCCACGTTTTCTCATTCTTTATTTCCGATTGGTACAAAAAGCACCCCGTGATTGATTATCATCTGCTTTGTATTTTCACTAGGCCATACATTATATGACCTCATAGTCCATTGTAATGCTGATATGACCCAATATTTACTATGTAGACAACATGCTATGTCAAGAGAACCTGCTTTATCAGATACACATGGTCCATGAACAACAGAACACATATCGTCTAAAAAATAATTCTTGAATAAGACATTTGAAAGATAAATGTGCCTCCGGAATTGTTTACAACATTTTGGTATGAATTCATGATGAAAATTGGTTATAAGACGTAACATTGCAAAACCTGGTTTTGTATCTTCTGTCATCATAGAGAAATTCGTTTTGTTAGCATTGAAAGCAATAGGTGATATATTATCTTGGACCTCAATGTCTTGTAATACAAACATTAAATCTAAATCACTACCACGAATTTGTAGTCCTTCACCAAAACTACCACTGGTTATGACCACTTCACTGTCTTTTCTGGATAAATTATCACCAACTGTATTCAACAATCTGATCGTTTTTACGTGGTGTTCTGTTCCGATTATGTATTTGCACAAATAATGATAAAGGCGTAATGACAAATCTGAAACAAATATTTTTAGCATTATTCAGTTTTGTTATCCACTACATATAAATGGGACACATATACTATGCAGTTCATTCCAAAACGCGTGCCATATCTGCAAACGAATGCTGAAGAAGCTTTAAGGTACGTTTTTGAGAGTAAGCAATTAATTTCGTCAGAGAAAAGTTTATATACACTGAAACATATCTTTTACACTGTATAGCTGATAAAATATCATTGGTATATTGTCAAGCCAGGTATATCGTTATAAACCACTTAATTTAACCCTTTCGACAATTCGTCCATAAATACAAATATGCTAAGATATTTTAACGGTACATTTTCGTCACAAACTGAAAATCAATTCAATTTATACAGCGCTTTTGGTATAAAGCTTTAAAATTGAAGATATGACCATAAACAATGATTGATTTGTGTTTGAAGCACATCAAATAAAATGCAGTCCTATCCAATCCTGAACACGTGTTGTTCTAAGCACGTGGCTACTAATTACATTTGTTTCATATGACACATCATCTCAATCAAAATAACCATAACTCTTATTTATACTAAAGTTTGTTTTTCTTTAGAATAAATATGTTATAGGAAATGGGTTTCTCAAATCGATTGTTTCGTTGTTATCTTAATATACAACTGATGAGCATTAGACGAACGATATTTGATAAGGTATTAATATCTATTATTAAAAACATGATAACAAACCCATCAATCATTTTGAAAGTTTACTATGTTCGGAATTAGCATTGTTATATTCATGATATACATGGTGTACATTCAATTGGATTGATAATTTGCATTAATTTGAATATTTGACCAGTATATGAAGTGCGAAATTAATAAGAACAAAGAAAACAAAGTTTTACCTTTCACTTCCATTTTTCTGTAAAATTTCTAGCATCAAAAAGCGAGCAAAAATCTCCTTTAAAATAATTATACAAAGTACACACAGATTATGAATTAAAAAACTTAATAAAAATGTACTTATTATGAGTTCAGTTTACTCCTTCGTTTAAATATGAAATAACCTCTACAGGTAAATAAATGGAAATTGTTATAAGGCGTGTTTTGAAATAGTTTTTATTCGACGTTGATACACTAGACTATGGGGACTGTTTCAAAATGCAAAATATATGACATGTGTAATAACTGATTCGGTCTGTTTTCACGACACTTTCAGTACTATTGTTTTATTTCGAGGCGATCAGTTTTTATTTGTGGAAGCCGCAGTTCCGAGAAAGAATCACCGACTGATAGTATGGAAACTTACAATATTCTAGTCAATTAAGATTGACGTCATCAATTGAACGTGCCACGTGCGAGATTGGAACTCACTCAGTCCTTACATGGTAGTGATACAGAATTTTGACCACTTAAACAATTCGACAAACGAGACATCAATGTTAGATATTATGAGATGAGAAGTTGCATGGTTGTTTTATATTCAAAGGACAAACATAGAAATTCCAATATCTACATGTAGTCAATTGAACAACTCTGACAAATTGAAATATGGTACATAATAGGCTTATTCAGATTATATATAGTTCATTTAGCTAAAACTGTTTTTCAAAAA
The DNA here is from genome assembly GCF_965363235.1 of Mytilus galloprovincialis. Taxonomy (NCBI): domain Eukaryota; kingdom Metazoa; phylum Mollusca; class Bivalvia; order Mytilida; family Mytilidae; genus Mytilus; species Mytilus galloprovincialis. The sequence goes on along the minus strand of NC_134845.1, from coordinate 55,926,138 downwards.
GCATGAACGTGTTAGACAGACAAAATCTTATGAAAAAAATATTAACAAATCTGACTGGGTCAGATTTGAAGGCAGAATAATGGACATTTGTATACTCGTGCTTCTTGTGTGATCTTTTCATTTTTGCCATAACCACATATAATGGAAAAGTGTCTTTGTGTGTTGGAAAGAATGACAGTACGGAAATTAAATGTAATATGAAATTATAGGAATGAAATAATCTTTCAAAATATGTACATAACATGAACTATACAGATATTGACTGTTGGGTTTGTTCAAATTACATTTCCAAGTCCAATGTATTTATTGAAATTTTTTCTGAGTTATCTTCCTTAGACCATTTAGAGGTTACATTTGCTGCAAAGGAAAAATGGGAGAACCATCTTAATATGACTGGTAAAATAAAAAGTAACAAAATATATACATTTTGTAAAGAAGGACCAGGCACCATAGAACATTTATTTTGGTGCTGTCCGATGGTTGCCAGTCTCTTGAATGCACTAAACATTTGGATTTTTGAAATGACAAATATTGAACTGCCTTTGAATATTATGATTATTTTATTTGTTATCTACGAAAAGGTTAAATTGAATTTTGTTAAAAATAAGATTATTCTACTTTCAAAATACTATATTTACCGAACAAGTTTCGCCAAATTTAAATGCTTTAAAAAACTATTTAAAGGAACATTTGAACTTAGAAAACATATATTTCATTTAAAAACTCTCTGTAGAGGAATATAACAAATACTAGAGTCCCTGGGCTAAAACTTAAATTTGGAATTAGAAAGATAATATCATAGGGAACATGTGTACTAAGTTTCAAGTTGATTGGACTTCAACTTCATCAAAAAAACATGGACTAAAAATTCTTACCTGAAGCGGGACGAACGGACAAACGAACGGACCGACGAACGAACAGATTGGCGAACGGACCGACGAACGAACAGATTGGCGAACGGACCGACGAACGAACAGATTGGCGAACGGATCGACGAACGAACAGATTGGCGAACGGACGAACAGAGGCACAGACCAGAAAACATAATGCTCCTCAATTATCGTAGGTGTGGCATAAACATATCAATGACTTCTCGTGTTAATGTATCAATATCTAAGCAGTGCATTTATTTACATAGTACCTGTGTATGGAATTTATATTCTAAGTTGTAAGTTACTATAGAACTTGTTGATATTGCAAAATCAAAATGGTCAGTGCTGAGCAGAGTTTGGGGGAGACCAACGGCTGATGTCCCGAAAACAGCATACCTTGTCCCTTCGTCATCGTGTCCTTCCTTCGTTCCTGAAAATTACCTTTGGGTGTCTTTCAAGAAGTTGATCAAATTTCTTTGTTTTTATTTATACACTGTCATTGCTATATTTTCTTTTCTTTTCACCGGGTCAGAATTTGTTTCTCTATATCCAATTTCCGGGACAATGTTTTGTACCTTTTTCATTTTTTTTCGTACTTCAGATTTTATTTATCTCATCTATGACCAGACATAAGGCAGGTTTCGGATCAAAATAGGGAGAAATGGTCCGCTGCATTTCCCGGAGGACTGTGTTCTCCTAAGAGACAAAGTTATCCAAATTGTCATCCTTTAGTTACACCATTTACAACACCTCAAATAAATCGTAAGCCATAACATTTACGAGAAAGAGCAGAAAATTTAATTGCGTGATTGGTGAATACATAATTCAAATGGGACACCAAATTGGTGAATTGAAAATATACAAAGTATTGAGTACACTATAAAGGCATCCAAGGATAAAACTAAACAAACATTGTAGAAACATGTACCGCCCTTGTCAAAAGACATAAAACATTGTTTAATTAAATATCAACTACATTGCTTTGTTCTTTTTATTTTCCAAATTCCGCAAGAGTACAGTTATTAGCTTAACGTCTAAAAATATGAAATGTGAATTAAAGTCCAACATTTTCTTTATAATAAATTTTAAAAAATCCATGTTATTTGGGCTCTGTAGGAAAGTTGTGTCGTTGTCAATGAAAGCAATAAAATCGATAAGTTAATGATTTATTTTTTATTTTTGAGACGACCCCGCACATTTAACCTGTCGTAGTCGTTCTCAACTATAGGTGTTGAGAGATGTTGAAAAGGTCTATTTTTCTTAAAAGAAAAGAATGGCCAACGTTGGTACAAGTATCTTGTCTTAAGGAGGAATACATTATGGAATTACCGTTCATCGATGATATCGGATATGTTGCTTAGTCGTAACTACAATACTGTTCCCTTTATACGAATGTGACTTACCGAATTATACTACATGTAATATTTACCAAATTTGTAATAACATGAGCAACACAACGAGTTCCATATGGGTCAAGATGTGTATTAGTTTCTCCATAGGCGGTAATGGTTCTTCTGTTGCTCAATCCATATCGTTAACTTGGGTTTGTATGAAGACTCGGTTCGAAGCTGAGACATTTTCACATGTGTTGTTAAATTTTCGGGGTACGAAGTGAGATTACTTTTTCCGTAAATTAGCAAAACCCCGAGTATCTTTTTGTGATGCGGCTCCTCGTGGTAAAAAATCCAATTTTAACACCATTAGTTCTTTGAAAATTTAATACTTTTAACACATCAAATAGCTCCATGGTTTTTACACATTTATTCTGTGTTCCCCTACTTTCTAAATTAACACAAATGGTTCAGCTCAGTCATTTGTTTATCATATAAATGTGTCAAATATCACTACACAGAGATTTTTTGTTTACACGTGACTTCCCAATTCCTCATTTCAAGGCATTAGGGATACTGTCCCATGTGTGGAGCATGATCTGCCTACCCTTCCGGAGCATATGAGATCAAGTAATTTGTGGGGTTTGTGTTTCTATAGTCTTTAGTTTTCTATAGATATAGGAAGATGTGGTGTGAGTGCCAATGAGACAACTCTCCATCCAAATAACAATTTAAAAAGTAAACCATTATAGGTTAAAGTACGGCCTTCAACACCGAGCCTTGGCTCACACCGAACAACAAGCTATAAAGGGCCCCAAAATTACTAGTGTAAAACCATTCAAACGGGAAAACCAACGGTCTAATCTATATAAACAAAACGAGAAACGAGAAACACGTATATATTACATAAACAAACGACAACTACTGTACATCAGATTCCTGACTTAGGACAGGTGCAAACATTTGCAGCGGGATTAAACGTTTTAATGGATCCAAACCTTCTCCCTTTTTCTGAAACAATAGCATAACATCACAACATAGAAAAACACACTATAAAATATCAATTGGCAGACTTAACTCAATCAAAAAACGTATGATTATGTACTTTTATTGGCCTGTCTGTCGTTTTCATTTTTAGCTTTTGTGTTTATTTTTTAACTATGAGTTTGACTGTCACTTTGGTATTTATCGCCCTTCTTTTTAACGACGTCAACTGATTTAATAACAATGTAACAATTGATTGTCCAATTGATACAACAAGATAAAACTATCTGAATTTCAGTTTAAAACAACACTTCTGGCTAGTATCGTTTAAATGAAAACCGATGCAAAAGTATTCACTTTTAACAGTTATTAAAACATCCGAATTCGAGTTATTTGCAACAGTCTGTAAAGTACTGTAAACGACAAATTAAGTAAATCACCAGCTTATATCATCAGTTGTACCAAGCTTATATCCAATCCACCAATACTTTTGCTTCCTTATTGACTGTTGTGTGAACAAGCCTGTCGTGTAAGCGCTTTAACCAAAAGTGGGTCATATAATATTTCATCTAACGAATTAAAAGTTCGTCTAGCTGATTTATTGTCGCCTAGTAACTAAGCCAGTAATGTATTTGTTTAAAACATATATTGTCTCGATAACACTTTGATAATGAATACAACATAATTATATGGCAAATCTTGTATTGTTTTCTGTTGTAGAAAAATGAAGCTAACATCCAACATCCAGAAACAGTATCATGATGTTCATTCATCAGTAGATAACTCAGACACATGTTGTATCTTGTGGACTCATTCTTATTATTATCAAAACTAGTCAAAAGCATGTGTTTACACCATGTATTACATATCGCTGGCAAGTCATATAAGTTAAGGTATGTTGGGGTCTTAGAAAACATCGATATGATTTGATGTACATACATTTTGTAGTTGTTGATTCCACCACGAATAGAAATACCATTAAATGTTTTTGACTTTAGAAATTTGTTAAAATATACTAAATAAAACTTACTTTGTTCATTTCGAACATTGCATTCAAACTCGTTCAGTATTTAATCGGAAAAATTTGATCCTGTAGTTAAAATGCAGACGCAGATTGTGTAACAAATTATATTTAGCCTGTCCTTCTATCCTGTTCTCAACATATTATATTCAGGAATGAAGTTATACGAACAAACTGAATACTACACACAATAAATCAGTCTAACGAAACATCTCATGAAACAAGGATTCAAATTGTAAGGCGTCTAAAGATATGGATCTGATTCTTCTGATACCCAGATAATAAGTGTCATAACATGGTAAAGATTTACCACTATTGTTAGTATTTATCACATTTTTTAGAAAAAAATCTATGAGCACATAGAAAAGTAACCGGAAGCTGCTAACCGTATAAATGACGATTTTTTTTTACCAAATATCAAATAAAATGATATCTGCCGTTCAAATTGCCAATGTGGTAATTAAAAGAATGTTTAATTTAAAAGAAATGTAAAAAATGATGAAATATGGTATGATTTATATTCAGACAAGTTCAAATGAAGTGAAATTGAGCAATTATAGACAGTCTTGAACAACGATAAGCCGAATAACTTTTATTTTTGTAAATACAGTAATACAATATTACCGACACATAACATGCACACATTTATTTAAACACAACTCATTAATTATGGCTTGAAAACATCAGCACTGATTTATCATACATTGTATCAAATTCAACTAACATTAACGATATCGGTTATCAAGACTTTTAAATAATATATACCTACCCGCCATGTTTTACATTATCAATCACCTAGTTAAAATTCATTAAAAGTGAAGAAATGTTTTCTTTATAAAGAATTACTGTGTGGCCAAACGTTAAGTTCGATAAAATGAGTTCGAAAATGAACCTTTCTCAAAACTACGCTTTTCATGGTTTTTTTTTTTCTTTCTTGTCTTTGATTTAGAAATTTTTTACATTTTGATAATTGTATTTATTTCGCCTTTACGATTACTTCAATAATGAGAACAATCGATAAATTTGTATCTTGGACCAAGATTTTAAAGGACAGTATTAAAAAATTTAAGAAATCATTTTCAAAATTCCAGCTACATTTATGTCAAGAAAGTTTTATTTTCTCTCGCAGTAGTTTAATTTTAAAAATTATTTCCTATACAATCAATTATATTTTATGAGTAATTTTCAAGGGGACATTCACTGCCATATAAAAACAAATTCACAAGCAACAACCGTTTCTTTGTATCATAAGTTGATTCATTCTACAAGGATACGTACCTTTAAAAACATTTATTTTTATTTCCGGGAAATGTTTTGTCCCAGAATTTTGATCTTGTTTTAATTTTTGTTTGTTTAAACATTATAAATTTTCAAAAAATTTCCTTTCCATTCAAACAATTATTTAAAAATACAATGAGTTATATTGAAGAGGAAAACATCATAGCGTCGTCCTTATTTTTGTTGAAAAGGAGAATACAATTTTGTGAACCTTGTTATCTTTGTCTTAATCAGGGCGGCATTGAGTACGTATGTACAAATCCTGTAAGACTTTTAAAATGTGTTGACTGCGAAAAAAAAAAAAAAAAATATTCCAGCAATACATGAATTACAAATGTAACCGCCATGAAAAATACGAAAATTCATAACACTTTTTTTTTTATATCATTCGCAATACTGTGGTGTAATGTGGAATTTCGTCAATTTTCGTTCTTTGCCAGGAAATTGCTCCTTTTTTTTCGTTTAATCTGTTTTGAATTTCCGTTTGGTATTTTATCCTGTTTTTTTAGGAATGAAAAATCAAATTGAAATACGTGTATGTAAAGAATATAGTATTTTGATGGTTTGGGAAATAGAACAGTCTAAAATCAAAGAGCACTTTAATATGGAAAGTAATTAAAACGTTTAAGGTGACTCAATTCTTAGTCAGTTTATAATTGTCGCATTTGCATTAATACCCAATTTCCCTATGGTTAAATAAGGGAAACATTGCGAAGTGACGGTAATTAAATGACTAAGCATTACGATTTAATGTTTAAATGACTATTTATCAGGTGGCAAAACAATTCTAGCTCACAAAACGATTGTGCGACGACATAAAATAAGTGCGTACAAAATCCTTCAGAACAAAAATTGTATATAGCGGTATAACAGGAATATGTGACAAATGTCTAAGCCATAAACGCCATTCAACCATTTGTTAATACATTGTTATGATATTGTAATTATTATGTTTATTTATGTTGGCCTAATTTGTGTTGTATGGCCTGATAGTTGTTTACCAAATAATCTTATAACTGTGCAGTTTAGGAATGATTGGAACTTTCTAGAAATGATCCTTATAAAAGATGCGTAATTTAAACTTCTACGTTATTCCAGAAACTTCCGTTGTAACTTTCCAGGATTTTCCACAATGTTCCATTATAGAGTGTTCTAGAATTTTCCATGACAACACTATATATACAGACACTAAAGTTAAACTCTCATAATTAAACTTGGACATAGACATTGATAGACATTACACTACACGAAATCCCGGATTTGAAGAGGTATGCAAATGTTATGTAAATGTATTCAGAGACCGACATTTACATATATTTACAAACCGCTGCATTTAGTTTATCTTGTCTTTACATGTAGTAAATATCAACATTTCTTGTGCTATACCCTCCTATAGGCGGTTATGAGAGACCGCGGTTTATAAAATATATTAACACCTAATCAAACCATTTTAAAGTTTAGAATTTGCATATATTTATAACCATCTCAAAACTTTCGCAAACTTATGTATTTGTATACCTCTGCAAATGAAAATGTTTGTCATGTATTTTTCTATGATGTAAATTTATCCGCAAATGTGTTTCTTTGTCTAGGTAGCAAAGCATCATCATTCAAATAATTTTATAGGGGTTATAAAGTGTAAGGTGCATCTACATTTGCCTGGTATGTAAACCAATTGAAAACGAGAACTTTATAGAGGGGTGTAAAGCATCATTTCCTTTAATCCGCAGAGACCTGTCAAATGTATTGTAAAGGAATATTTTTGTTAGTCTTTATAGTCGGCTGAAATGTATGTCAAATCAGAACATATCAAAAGCCTTTGAGCATATTCCTAAATGTATGGTAAATACATAGATTTGCAGACAATTTGTTTAATTAAGAAATGTGGCCAAATGATAATATCAATGACATGTGTAAATATATTGGGCATATGTAACTTTGAATACATATGCAAAGAAATGATAAAGAAAGATATTTCAGACAGCTAGAAATGTATGTGTAAATATATTGGGCATATGAAACTTTGAATATGTATGCAAAGATATTATAAAGAAAGATATTTAAGACATTTACATACTATTTATGTATGGTAAATAGTTATATTTACTTTTAGTTTGCTGATATATTTGAAAGGTGCAGATTATATGGACAAATATTGCCATAGCTTTACTGTTAAAGCTATGATATGACACATATAGCTACTTTGGGATTGGTTTTGGCATATTGGTAATATCATTTATTATACATGTATTTCAATAATTTCGTTTTAATAAAAAAAAAAAAAAAATCGGGTCTACATAAACGGTTCTTGATCTCTTGATGTACTGCGTGAATTTCTTTATCCATCAAAATCTTCTACTCTCGGGAAGTTATTATGGTTCATTCGCGTAGCATAACACGATCGTTTCCTTTGAGTATCTCTTTGAAACTTCTGGAATTGCACGAGTCATAATTCACTTAGAATTTACTTTTTTTAAAAGAGACATATACTACAATATGTATTATATGTTACTGCAGAGACATTTATACTATTTATATATGTCTCTTATTACTGGTAGAAATAATACACATATACAAATTAAGCCAAAACAATACTAGATAATAACAAATTTAAAATCGGTTGCGTTCGGAAGGTTATCGAGCGATTTGTCAAGTTTTTGAAATGGTCTAGAAATATTCCTTCATCTGTAGTAAAGTTGCCACATAATATTTGACACAAAACACATCTTGAGAGAATGCACACATAATTATATAAACGTTAAATCTATTGAAGAATATTTTCCTTATCCGTTAAGTCCTTTCACGAGATGTTGAACTCCATGTGCTTCATGAAGCGTCCTCTGCAAAAACTTTCTTGTTAAAGTTAAAAATTACAAACAAAGAACCAGTGAGTCACGTTACACACAATTTACCAATGAAACCAAACAAAATCGATAGATAATATCATTCCATGGACGAGATGTAGCCCTTTCTCCGATCAACGGGGTTTATCAGGAGTTAAGTGTGACAATTATCACCTTTTACAGAAAGATCTGGTCCGAAAAGATCAATAGAAGACAACCGCTAGTATCAATATCCATCAATATAATAAGGCACAAATAATTATCATTTCTTTATGATTTATAAATCGTCTTAAACAATGCTCCCGTTGTCATTTGATTGTGTTGTTTTAAATACGCAAAACTTAAAACAAGTTATCGAACTATCAGTCATTCGAAATCTCATTTATCGCCTATTTTATACTAAAATTTTACAGCGTTCAATTGTACTTTGACAGGAACCTTTTTTTATACGCCCGTTTATGGGACGTATTATGGCATACCGTTGTCCGTCTGTCCGTCCGTCCGTCGTCAGCATGTCGGACAATAACTCAAAAACGCTTGACCCAATTCGCATGAAAATTTAATATCTATTGACGTTAGCTCCTTTCGTTTTTTATAAATTTTAGATTTTAAGTTTCTAAAGTTTAAATATATTTAATTTTTATACTTGAACATTTATGTACAATTTGTATTAAAAAGGAAACTTATTTTAATTATAATTGTTCTGTTAATGTAAAGTTTACCGAGAGCTGTCTCATTGACACTCATACCAAATCTTCTTGCATTTATATCGTACATGTATTTGCAGAATTTTTATTTTTTTATTTATCGACTGAATGAGATAATTTGAATCGTTAAAATTTAGAATTATACATGAAAACAGATGCCTGCGACCCCTGTTGTTTCGATTAGCATGTTTTCTAAAGATATCCGCGTGGAGTTCACAAATTTCATCGTGTATTTGATCACCTGTTGTGAATTTCAGAGAACCCTGTCAAGTTCAGTCAAACTCGTGGTTAAAACTTTCCTTTACATATCAGTAATATTATTTTCCGGGCAGGGTACTCCCCCCTTTTTTATATCATACTCGGAACATTATTGTATACACTTTTTCTGTGGTACTTTCTTTATATTTTTAGGCGGCATGCAATGAAATTTTGGAAAATTTGCTGATTAGTTTGAGAATATCAGGGACATAAATTCATTAGTATGTGCTTCGATTGGCTTATATCTATAACCATGGAAGTATTATAATATAATAATTCCATGCTATAACAAAAACAAGTACTCTAAGACTATATCATTATTGTTAGTGAGAGACCTATCCTTCCATCAACGAACATGTAAAGCGTGTATAAAAATTGTTGAAACTGAGGAACATGTATTGATAGAGGGTCCATTGTAAGATGACCTGCAAACTGATCTTTTTTGTAGAAAAACTTTGTCAGAACATCCTAACTTTAAAAAAACAATCTAATTTGAAAAATGGTCTATTGTTCTATAGGTAGCCAGTGAATGTGATAAAAGTGGCAAAATCTGCAAATTTATTTTACATATAGAAGACGCTGCTTTTCGCGCCGTTAAACTGTTTGTCTTAACTGAAGACATTTTTTAATAAATTTGAAAATTTAGCTGTACATTTATACTTATTCATTATTAATACGACATTTCTGTTTTTTTCACATAGCAAAATTAAACCTGTTTTAAGGACAATATGTTTATGTACTGTAGCGTGTTTTCCATAGTAATTTATAAACAAACATAGAAGCCTTTAATGTTGAAGGCCAATTTTGAAATGTCTCTCAGACATCATAGCTGAAAAGTTAGAGAAAATATAAATAAACATACAATTCTGGGAGGTAAAACAAGAGTTAAAGCAGAGACTGAATTTATTCTTTTAATAAAAAATCAAAATGTTGCAATGCGTTTGTGAAAAATCGCAAAGGTCGCTGTACCATCGTAGCGAGAGCGTGCTTTCATTCGGAGAAACTGCGCTACGATCTCATTGCGACGTTATTACGACCTCACTACGACCATCACGTTCTCATCGCGACCCAATTACTCTCCACTACGACTATACCACGCTATTCACGACCATAGTACAATTCTAGCACGCCCTTGCCGTCGTCATCACGCTCTTCTTACGACCTGACTACGTTCATACTACGATCATCATTCTCATTGTCATTTTCACATTAAATATATTAAATATCTTAAGGTTTTGTTTGTCTGTATGTAATTGGGACTTCTTGTTCATTTTGTCCTACGGCTCAGCCATGCTTCTCGTTTTCATATAGATTAAACCGTTGATTTTCCCGTTTTTATGGTTGTACACTGGTAATTTTGGAGACCCTTTATAGCTTGCTGTTCTGTGTGAGCCAAGGCTCAGTGTTGAAGGCCGTTCCTTGGCCTTTAATGGTTTACTTTTAAAAATAGTTACTTGGCGATGGAGAGTTGTCTCATTGATTCATACCACATCTTCCTATATCTATTGACACATCTGTGTCATCTCTGCTGTCGTTCACTAAAATATCGTAAATTCAGCTTTATAGACCAGCAATAGGTTTTAATTTACGTCGGATTGGTCGGTCCGACATAACTACTTGATCAAGATTCGTTGCTATCAGAGCTCCCTCTGCCTCTACACCAACCCTACCACCACGTCCACGTGTTTTAGTAGATTTTGGTGGCATGACTATTGTTTTCGAGAAAACGTATTAATCAGAAATAGAAGGAATGGAACTGTATTCATATGGAACACGATGTTGACGTTATTGCTGAGGGCGTAGAATAGATCGCGGTAAAATCGTGGTAAGAACGTGCTATAATCGCAGAAGAAGCGTGATAAGATCGTGTTGCAATCGGATGACTCGTGGTACGGTCGTAGTGAGAACGTGATGAGCGTAGACAGATCTTGATAAACGTAGTGAGGTCGCAGAATAAGCGCTGTGAGAACGTGGTATAATTGTAGCGGGATCGTTGTAGAAGCGTAATGAGGACGTAGTAGCATCGTAAAAGCAACGAAAATTTACATTTTCATGCCGCTCATACCGCGACCTCACCACGATCTTTATTTATTTCAGATCGTGGTGAGCGTGGTGCGATCGTTGTCTAGTGGGACTGGGCATAGATTTGTATGTTTAATTTTGCTCCATATTTTTTTCCATTTTTAATGCAGTTTCGTGTTCCCCTCTAAGTGGGCAATTTTTCTTCATAATCCAAAACTGTGTACTTATATTTCAAGATAACACGACACCGAATGGCATATCTCCCGATTTCTAAAATTTTTGGCACACTTGTACTTTGAATCGAGTTACATCGGAATATGTAATAAAACAAATGGCGGTTACCATTTTTGTTTTTTCGTAAATTTGATTAGAAAACGTCAATTTTGACGACAAATTCACACAGGGAAAATGCCTTGTTTTAACTTTTCTTTTTTTAAAGATTTTTCAATAGATGGCTTTGTTCTTATATACGGAGAAAACTAAAACCTAACATAATATCCCGGACTGATGCATGCTTTTTGTAATAGTTGTTATTAGCTTTCAACTAGCTGTCAGTAACTGCGAGTACTGTGCACTTAAAGTCTTTTGGTTGTTGGGATGTATAAGTACCCTTCTACGTCCACTTTGTTTTTGTTAGATGTATTATATTTGTATCCATCCGATGAGTTAAGCCTTTTTTAACTGATTTCTACAGTTTATTCTCATGTTGTACTGTTACACCACTGTCCCACGTTAAACTGGTCCGTCATTCCATCTTAAGCTTCGCACCGTTAGTGTAGCGATAAGGGAACACAACAGGGGTCAGTTAATGTCCCAGGTTAGGGGAAGGGAGGGTTGACGCCTTTAAACGAGTTTAACCTTACCACATTCTGTATGTTCTTGCCCCGAGTCAAGTAGTCTGTAATTTAGTTTGTTGCTATGTAACATATTTGTTTTCGTTCATTATTTTGTACATAAATTAGGTCGTTTGTTTTCTCGTTTGAATTTTTTACATATGTCATTTCGGGGCCTTTTATAGCTGACTATGCGGTATGGCTTTGCTCATTGTTGAAGGCAGTACAGTGACCTATAGATGTACATTTCAGTGTCATTTGGTCTCTTGTGGAGAGTTGTAACATAGGCAATCATACCACATCTTCTATTTTTTTTATATATATAGAAACACACATGAAATCATCCTTGTGTTTTATATACATTGCTTCAAAGTTGACCGATACGCTAAGAATTTGACAGAAAACGTGTGACGTTACAGAATAAAGTAATTTGGTAAACAGTGATATTGAGATACAATTTGAATTGATTGATTGATGGTTGCTCAACGTCCGGTGGCAAATATTGCATGCATTTACAGGACGATACATTGCAATTTGAATTGTTGTGTCTGAAAAACACATTTGGTGCAGCGGTCAAGAAAGGTTAAACATTCTGTTATTTGTGAAAATTAAAAAGAAAATCAACATCCTGATACAATACACAATCTTAATATAGCATACTTTGTATGATGTAAACGTGTGGGTTGTGTGCGTAGTTAGTCGGACCATGGAAGTGGAAGTATTATATACTTCCATGGTCGGAAAAACCTTGCTAACTGTATGCAAAATTTCACTCAAATACACCAAGTTCAACATTCTGTCGTTCGTGAAAAATCATTAAAGAAAAAATGATCCTGAGAATATATATGCACCCTCAAAATAGGTAAAAAAAATATATCGGCGCAATATATTTAAAAATGTCAAATTTTGCAACCTGTCATAAAAAAAGAAGAAACAATTGACAAGATGCGAATCGTTAGTGTATGTACTAACACCAGGTACATCATTTAAAAGTTTAAGCTTAAAAACTGTACATAATCCTACGAAATCAGCCGTATAATCCTATACTAGCTAGTATACCAAGTGCGGGACTGTCGAAAGGACACTGGTAAAACAATATGATCCCAGTATTTAGCCAAGGGCACACAATTTATATTAGCATATATAATGATGTTCTATTTTATAAATTATTATAAATCATTTGGTAACAAAATATCTTTTTGTATAAGCAGTTCATAGTGGGATGGTACTTGGGAGATATCAAATATAGCAAGCTAACATGTACGTCATTTTGACTTTGATGGAACGTTGTTTAATTGGCAATCATATCACATCTCCTTATGTCATAATGGTTTGAGTTTTTTCAAGACTAACAAATACGTACTAGGAGAATAAACTATGTTGCTGTTATAGCTTAAATCTTACTATTGTTGTGAACATGTGATGTTATAATTTGATAGATTTAATACTTGCTATACTAAATATACTTATTTCGGGGCCTTTTATAGATGACTATGCGGTATGGGCTTTGCTCATTGTTGAAGGCCGTACGGTGACCTATACTTGTTAATTTCTGTGTCATTTTGGTCTCTTGTGGAGAGTTGTCTCATTGGCAATCATACCACATCTTCTTCTTTTTTTTATAATTATTAACTTTCATATTCAAGAAACCAACAAATCTTTACTAAAACTACCGTAACAGATTAGCAGTAGAAAAATACTTGTCCATTCTGCATTAGTCACGTGTTATCTATATGTCTTTGGTTTTGATTGTCGTTAATTGGCCGGTTGCTGTGTATATCCCACATTTCCATTTTTGCAAATAAAGAAATAGCAACCCTTTTAATTTACATAAACACTTGTATACTTGTTAGAAAAAATCCTTATAAGACTGTGAATACTCTCGGGCTTTTCCCGACGCCCATGTGACCAATATGCCCCCCACAAAAAGGCACCTTTGCTAATCGCATGTGAGTCGTTTTGTCTCCCCACTTTGTGAAAAGGTGCGTTTATACCAGCTGTACCAGGCCTGTGTATCATATCTAACTCAAAACACAAAAAACACACCCATCTCCGAAGACCAAAGTGCAAATTAATATGAATCTAAATTCAAAATGATTTTAAGATTTGTCCCCCGCGCGACGCGCTGATGGGAACATTAAAATATCGGGCTTCCGTCCTTCCGTCCGGTCTTGTTAGGTCTCTAACGGGTAAAATTCTTGCCAGATTTTTATAAAATTTATATATCAGGTATATATCAGCATTGTTGCTGACAAGTTTCAAAAATCACTGCCGACAAACTGCTTATTGCATTGAGTAAAAACAAAAAGCGACTCAAAGACAAACACCAGTTTACAAGTATACGACATAAACATGAGGATGTCAGAATGTGACAGTAAACCGGATTTATTTTACATTTATTAATGACTAAAAAAAGACTTGCTATTTTTATTACCGGATTTCCAGTCCCGTTATTGATTTATTGTTGTACTGCGGACGAGCAGGCGGACTGCTCCAGTCGTTTCCGTGCGATGACTTATGAACCTTTCATCTAAAGGTTTTCAAATTTTAATATGTTGTAACTGGTGGGAAAATGGAGGTAGAGTTCGATATTGATGATTAACTTTACATCATTCAGCAACAACATTATTTTGATTTGAAATGAAATGCTATCGCTAAGAAATGTTTTAAAAAATTTGAGCCTTCGATTAGAACAAACACATGTACTGGGATTCTTTTTAATATCATTATACCTTTAAATAGGATAAAGTCAAGATCGGGAAACCAAAGAGCACCAAGATATTTTATTAAAATTTTGAATTGATTGAATACTACCATATATATCTTTAGAATAAAACTGATACAGGAGCAGGAAGGTTATTGAAATTGATGTAGTTTTTTTTTCCATTAATGTTGTTCATTTTTATTCTTGTTAAAACACGAAATACAGAGATATACCTGATTCAAAAATTAAATTACTTGCTTTGCATCGAATCTATTATATCTGCTACATGTATGAGAAGCGGGGAAATTAGAATGTTTTTTTTTATATACAAAAGATAATTGTTTAAAAACAGTTTTACTGTATATAATTTCAACATATTTTTAGATACAATGTTACAGTAACTGTCCTTATTTCTCTTTTAATTTTCTACCATATAAACTTTTAAATTATCTGTGTTTTTCATAGTATTAATACGTTTTCACGAATACAAACTGCATGTTTAATGATGTCTTTATCTGGCAACTTGGCCTGCGTAATTGGTATAATCTGTTTACAACATCTGGATGTTATCATACACAATTAGCGTTACATTGTATTTGATCAATTTTGGTAATTAACACATACGGTTTTCCTTTTAAAGTACCCTGTAGTGTTAAAAGATGAACCATTTCACAGTCAGGAAAATCCCTTCATTTACATACAAGTGACACATTTACCACCTATCAAGGGATCGTTAATTCATGCTCTTTCTTCGCAGTATAGCCAGTCGAGGTTGTTAAAAACTCCCATCATCATCATCATCTCTTTCTTCATTGTATTATTAGACATTTTCAATTGTAAACATAAACATTCTGACAACATTTTGATAAAATACATGTATGTGCATACTCGTGTATTTTCAAATCATAGGATCATGCAAAACCCACGCCTTGGCTGAAGTTATATTGAAATAATTATTTTGTATTCTCTTGTTTAAAATGAAAAAAATAATCACAAATAAGCAGAAGCGAAACTTACTTTTTTCCAAGTCCACATCAAGGTTGGTAGACTTAAGCTTGATGTGGACAAAACATACCGTGTTTATCGATTTGATCTTATTTATTCTAGTTTAGAGTTCATTCTAAATGACATCGTTGTTTTCATATTTTGAAGTACAAAAGGAAAATTTAGTACAGTGTTATTATAATAGTGCATTTCTCCCTACACCTGAGATTCATGTAGTATTTGCAACTGGACGTTTACACATATCAATCCATCTACCCATGTATTATGTGGCTATAAGATGTAAAAAAAAATATCAGCTTACTGTTACAATTCATCGTCTTAGTTAAAGTTTCCGTTATGATTCAAGCATATCGAATTGTAAAATCTGCTGTAAGGAAAGTTATGAACATTTTAAAGCCGTGTTTTGTTATGCAAGCAAGATCTTAAATTTTTTTTCCATGGTTCTGGAGTAAAGCTGTGGATATTTTCTTACTTATTCAAATAGAAAAAAAAATATCATCGGTCCGACATATAAAAAGCACCTTGCCATTTTTTAATATCATTAATTATATCTTCAAGCAGTTCTGTTTTGAATCGGGAAGAACAATATCTACTTCAATTCTAATGTTCGCTCGGTGTGACTCTCTGAAACTTTGCTGCAAAACGTACTGCAAAACGTACTATACAATATATGGATTTTTTTTTCCCGTAAATGTGAAATAATCGACACATCTTACAGCATTTACTAGGGTCTGAATGGGGTCTTTCATATCTGTATTCTATGATAATTTAGATCATATTCCTTTATTTCTTTTATATTTTATGCCCATTGTCATGATTATTTTCTATTCTGTATATATTAGACCCTTTTTATCTATTTTTTTGGGAGTATTTTTTTTTCTTTTTTTCTTCTTTTAGCTCTAATCACGACCCTCATTTACGTTTGTTGTGCATGCGATATATAAACTGCAGTCTCGCAAAGCTATACCTGTGTGAAGACAGCTTCACAGTATCAATGTTTCATATACTAACTATGAAGTAAATAAAATGCATTTCTTTACGTACATAAATACATCCGACAAATGTTTGCAAAAATAAGCAAATATTTGTCAGCATTTACTGTGGTTGTAAATGTATTATAAACCGCGGTCTCTCAAAACTTTGCATACGTCTATAAAGATATGTTGCAAATATTAATATTTATCAAAATAACTATGATAGTGGAAAGTATTAGTAAATAAAATACATGTCTTTACATACAGAAACTATATCGACAAATGTTTGCAAATATAACACAAACATTTGACAGCATTTTTACTTTGGCTGTAAATGTTTTATAAACCGCGGTCTCTCAAAACTTTGCATACGTCTGTAAAGATATGTTGCAAATATCGATATTTATCAAAATATTTATGATAATGGAAAGTATAAGTAAATAAAATGCACTCCTGTACATACATAAACGATATCGACAAACGTTTTCAAATGTAACACAAACAGTTGACAGCATTTACATTGGTTGTAAATGTTTTATAAACCGCGGTCTCTCAAAACTTTGCATACGTCTGTAAAGATATGTTGCAAATATCGATATTTATCAAAATAACTATAATACTGGAAAGTATTAGTAAATAAAATACATTTCTTTACATGCATGAACGATATCGAAAAACGTTTGCAAATATAACATAAACATTTGACAGCATTTACATTGGTTGTAAATGTTTTATAAACCGCGGTCTCTCAAAACTTTGCATACGTCTGTAAAGATATGTTGCAAATATCGATATTTATCAAATTAACTATAATACTGGAAAGTATTAGTAAATAAAATACATTTCTTTACATGCATGAACGATATCGAAAAAACGTTTGCAAATATAACATAAACATTTGACAGCATTTACAGTGGTTGTAAATGTTTTATAAACCGCGGTCTCTCAAAACTGCCCACACCTCTGTAAAACATTTATGTAAATTTTAAACTTTGCATACATCTCCTATCCTGGAAAGTGCATGCAAATATAAGGCCTATCTTTACATATCTTTAGAATATAAATAAAGATATGGAAATAAAATAATTATCTTTAGCATATCTTTGAGAATGTCCAAAATAATGCCAAAGGAATAATGCATTTACATATACATTAGTAGGTCCGCAAATATATCTGGCAGAATAGTAGTTACATTTGTCAAACATTTACATGATTGCCCAAATTGTTGTAAATCTGCCTTTTCGTGTAGTGTTAGTATTCACAGCATTTGGATTGACACTTTTATTCTACAAACAACATCATACTGGATTGTGACATTAGTAGTGAACGTAATATTCAAATTGGATTCCGAAAGATTTCCGGATACAGATAAAGATAACAGATTGGACTCATATTTTGACAGTTAAGTTAACAGTAATATTTGTGTAATACCTTTTGTAAACTTTTGTATATTAAATATTGTTAAATTTTACTATTGATTTGTGTCTTTTGTTGGCTACAATTTAAAGGCGATTTCTGGCCGTAACAGAAATTGGGGGCTCGTCCGGGATATCTTAAAAATATTTTATTCAAAATTTGTTTAGTATTTGTATTATAACTAGCCAACAAAATTCTACAAAATGGCATTTGATGCCAGTAAATTTTTGAAAACGCCAGACCTGGAGGGGTTTGATAATTTAAAGAAAGAGGAATTAGTGTTGCTTGCTAAACACCTGAAATTAGATTTTAGAGTATCTATGAGAAAACAAATTATAAAAAATTTGGTTATAGACAAATTAGTGGACGCAGAAATTTTAGGTGAAGAGGCTCTTGAACTTAAGGTCGAAAATGTTGACGCCTTTAAATTAAAACAGCTTGAATTAGAACATGAACTTAAATTAAAAGAACTAGAAATGAAGGAAAGATTGGAAATGGATAAAAAAGAAAAAGAAGATGAATTTAAATTGAAACAAGATGAATTAAAGTTAAAACAGGCAGAACTTGAAATGAGGGAAAGACTAGAGATGGAGAAACTAAAACTTGAAATGGTCAAAGAAGAAAGCAACACTAAAGTCCAGTCAAAATCAGAATATTTTGATGCAGCAAAAAATATACGTTTGGTTCCCAAATTTTGTGAAAAAACAGTCGATAAATATTTTCCGCAGTTTGAGAAAATTGCTCATAATTTGAATTGGCCAAAGCCATATTGGACTACAATGCTACAAAGTGTTTTTGAGGGTAAAGCCGCTGAAATATACTCCGCACTTCCATCAGAAAAAAGTTCCAATTATGACACGGTGAAACAGGAAGTTTTGAAAGCTTATGAGCTAGTACCAGAAGCATATAGACAGAAATTTAGATCTTATAAAAAGTTTGATTCGCAAACCTATGTGGAATTTGCTCGGGAAAAAGAAGATCTATTTGATAAATGGCTTACTTCAAAGAAAACAAACAACAATTTTGATAACCTAAGACAATTGATGTTATTAGAAGAGTTCAAACAATGTGTTCATTTAGACTTAAAAACACATTTAGACGACAAAACTGTAGAGTCAATACATGATGCAGCTGTTATTTCAGATAATTATACTCTTTCACATAAAAGAAGTTTCAAGGGTCAAAATGTTAATACTTCCAGTGGAAATTACAAAAATCAAAGCACTGAGCATACTGATAGTAAGCCTGTTTCACAGAATAAGAGTCAGTCCAGTTATAATATGTCTAGTCCAAAATTTAATACTTTTGAGAGGAAGTCACTGACTTGTGCTTATTGTAAGAAGATTGGTCACCTGATGGCTGATTGTTTTAGACTCCAGAAGAAGAATGAACGAGATAATAAGCCGAAGACCAGTGCTTGTACGACACCTTATATTACCAGTACGTTGGAATGTCCTGCGAGTCAGGCTTTTAAGTCCAGTTTTTGTGATTTCATGGAGGAATATAAACCCTTTATGTCTGATGGGTTTATTTCTATTGTTGATGATACCACTCTTCAACCTATTAAGATTTTACGAGACACTGGAGCTTCTCAGTCTTTATTGTTAGAAGGTGTGTTGCCTTTGTCCGAGAAGACTTCTGTTGGTGCCTCCGTTTTGTTACAAGGTGTAGAGTTGGGTTGTATAGATGTTCCTCTTCATCGTATTTATCTGAAGTCAGATTTGATAACTGGACCAGTTGTTGTGGGTGTTCGTCCTAATCTCCCTGTTGAGGGTGTTACATTATTGCTAGGAAATGATCTAGCTAGGAACAAAGTGGTTGCTGAACCAATTGTTACCAGTGAACCAGTGGTGGATGTTAAATCACCTGAAGATGATGCTGAATTGTATCCAGCTTGTGTTGTTACTAGGGCGATGGCTAGAAAACAACAAGATGAGAATTTGCAAGAAGACCAGTTTGATTACATGGACCTTTCTGACACTTTTATAGCTGATATTGAAGATCCTGGTAACTCAGAAAAGGCTATTATAAAACCACCTAGTGTTAACAAAAATGTTATTATGCCATGGCCAGATGTGAACAGCCATTCATTAGACCGAAATAATTTACTCGAAGAACAACATAAAGACCCTGAGGTTCTTCAGCTCAGCCAGAGGGCTCAACCACAGGAGGAAGCAGACAAAGTGGCCGAATGCTATTACCATCAGGACAGTATTTTAATGAGGAAGTGGAGGCCTCCTGATGCTACCCCAGAGGAGGAATGGAGAGTGCTATACCAAGTGGTGGTGCCTAAAGTTTATAGACAAGAAATTATTGGTCTTGCCCATGACACCCCCTTGGCTGGACACTTAGGTATAAGGAAGACTTGCCTTAAAATCTTGCAGCATTTTTACTGGCCTAAACTTAGAAATGATGTTGCAGAATACTGCAAATCATGTCATATATGCCAGGTTGTTGGTAAACCTAACCAGAAAATACCACCAGCACCACTTCTGCCTATTCCAGCCTTTGACGAACCTTTCAGCAGAGTTCTAATTGACTGTGTTGGACCTTTACCAAAGACCAAGACTGGAAATGCATATTTATTGACAATCATGTGTACATCTACCCGCTTTCCTGAAGCTATTCCGCTCAGAAATATCAAGACACCTACTATCGTCAAAGCTTTGATCAAATTTTTCACATTAGTAGGACTTCCTAAGTCTATACAGTCCGACCAGGGATCAAATTTCATGTCAGGTTTATTTCAGCAAGTCGTATACCAGTTAGGGATTGCTCAGTACAGATCAAGTGCTTATCATCCAGAATCTCAAGGTGCCTTAGAACGTTTTCATCAAACATTGAAGAACATGATTAGAACTTTTTGTCTTCAATTTGACAGAGACTGGGATGATGGAGTTCACTTTCTACTTTTTGCGGTTCGAGAGGCTGTTCAAGAATCCCTTGGATTTAGTCCCTTTGAGTTGGTATTTGGTCATACTGTAAGGAGACCGTTAAAATTGATTAAGGAAAAGTGGCTTACTGAACATACTGACTTGAATCTTTTAGACTATGTATCTAGATTTAAAGAAAAATTGTATACTGCTTGTCAAATTGCTCAGAAAAACTTAAAAAATGTACAGAACAAGATGAAAATATGGTATGATAAAGATGCCAGGGACAGAGTTTTTGAGCCTGGTGATAGCGTACTTGTATTTCTGCCTGTCCCTGGACATCCTTTACAGGCTAAATATTGTGGTCCTTATACAATAGAGAGTAAAATCAATGATTTGAATTATATTGTAAAAACTCCAGGTCGGCGTAAACAAAACAGAGTGTGTCATATTAATATGTTAAAACCATATTTTGAGCGTACTAATGAATGTGATAGTAAACCAGTTGCCACTTTAGGCATGGTTAAATTTGAGAACAATCATGACAAACCAGATGTAATTGAACCACCTTTTAGTTCTAAAACTATGGAAGAGACAGTTAGATTGAAAAATTCTGAAATTTTATCAAATTTAGACTCAAAACTTGCACATCTGTCTTTTGATCGTAGAGAAGAAATAAAAACTTTGGTATTTTCTTTTAAAAATCTTTTTCCAGATGTGCCAAACAAAACCACTGCTGTTTGTCATGATGTTGATGTAGGAGATGCTTCTCCAATTAAGCAACATCCTTACAGGCTCAATCCACTCAAACTTGAAGTTATGAGAAAAGAAATTAAATATATGCTTGACAATGATATTATTGAGCCGAGTAACAGTGAATGGAGCTCTCCTTGTCTCCTTGTGCCAAAACCAGATAAAACTTTTCGTTTCGTGACTGATTTCAGAAAAGTAAATTCAGTCTCAAAATCTGATTCCTATCCGATTCCAAGGATAGACGATTGTATTGACAATATTGGTCAAGCAAAATTTGTGAGCAAATTTGATTTATTGAAAGGTTATTGGCAAGTTCCATTGACACAGAGAGCTCGTGAAATATCAGCTTTTGTTACACCAGATGGCTTATTTCAATATACTGTAATGCCATTTGGCATGAAAAGTGCTCCAGCTACATTTCAAAGAATGATCAATAATGTTATAAAAGATTTAGACTGTTGTTATGCTTATATTGATGATCTTATTGTATGTAGTGATAGCTGGGAACAGCATTTAACACATTTGTATGATACTTTTGATAGATTGTCACATTCAAATTTGACTGTTAATCTTGGTAAAAGTGAATTTTGTCAGGCCACTGTTGATTATTTAGGGCATACAGTTGGCCAAGGTCAAGTAAAACCTATTATGGCTAAAGTGGAAGCTATTTCTAAATTTCCACCTCCTACAAATAGAAAACAACTTATGAGATATTTAGGCATGATAGGATTTTACAGGAAATTCTGTTCAAATTTTGCTACTGTTGTTCAACCATTGACTCATCTTTTACGAAAAGATTCTAAATTTATCTGGAGTGAAAATTGTCAAAAAGCTTTTGAAAATAGCAAATCACTTTTAATTAATAGTCCAGTTCTGATTACTCCAGACTTTGAAAAACAATTTAAACTTGCCGTTGATGCAAGCGATGTAGGAATAGGAGCTGTTTTATATCAAGAGACAGATGATAATGTTGAAAAACCTATATCATATTTTTCTAAGAAATTAGATAAACATCAGAAAAATTATTCAACTATTGAAAAAGAGTGTTTTGCAATGTTGTCAGCACTTCAACATTTTGATGTATATTTGAATCCCACTGTATATCCTATTCTTGTTTATACTGATCAGAATCCTCTCACCTTCATGCATAACATGAGAAACAAGAATCAGAGGTTGACTAGGTGGAGTTTATTGTTACAGGAATATGATGTAATTGTAAAACATATTAAGGGTAAAGATAATGTAATAGCTGATGCTTTATCTAGAGCTTATTAAATCACTTTGTATATATTATGTATTTTTGTTCATATTATTCATGATAAGTTTTTGTTACACTAAAACTTCTTTTAAGGGGGGAGGTGTTATGATATTGTAATTATTATGTTTATTTATGTTGGCCTAATTTGTGTTGTATGGCCTGATAGTTGTTTACCAAATAATCTTATAACTGTGCAGTTTAGGAATGATTGGAACTTTCTAGAAATGATCCTTATAAAAGATGCGTAATTTAAACTTCTACGTTATTCCAGAAACTTCCGTTGTAACTTTCCAGGATTTTCCACAATGTTCCATTATAGAGTGTTCTAGAATTTTCCATGACAACACTATATATACAGACACTAAAGTTAAACTCTCATAATTAAACTTGGACATAGACATTGATAGACATTAGTATTCACAGCATTTGGATTGACACTTTTATTCTACAAACAACATCATACTGGATTGTGACATTAGTAGTGAACGTAATATTCAAATTGGATTCCGAAAGATTTCCGGATACAGATAAAGATAACAGATTGGACTCATATTTTGACAGTTAAGTTAACAGTAATATTTGTGTAATACCTTTTGTAAACTTTTGTATATTAAATATTGTTAAATTTTACTATTGATTTGTGTCTTTTGTTGGCTACAATTTAAAGGCGATTTCTGGCCGTAACAACATGTACTTTACTATCAGTAAAATAATGAGAACAATTGACGAAGTCTTTAAGGACATCATTCCAGATCTATTATTTAACTTCCGGCTTCATTAACGTGACGGAAGTTTTATTGTCTCTCTCAGTAGTTTGATTTTGTTCAAAGTATCACCTTTACAATTTTTCTATTATTTAAGTCCAATAGTTGAACAGCTCTAACGCACCTCAAATCTTAGTTTTCTACGGTAAATTTTATTACGTTAACTTGGTGAGTGATCGGTATTGGACCCGATTTAAATGTCAATATGTGACTAACTAGTTTTGATGATTTGAAGAGCAGAGAGAACACTATAATAAATGTGTAAAAACTACGGAATTGTTTTGGGGACATTAAGTGATATTCATTTTTCAATTATTAGGCAAACCCGAAAAGCCTTACAAGATGAGGATTGTTGAGGTAAAGACATGCTTTTTTCACATGATATTGATAACGTCTTTGTACTCCATGATAACGGCCTACTTCAACAAACAAATTATGAGAGAACAATCTTTGGCGAATTAAATACACTCTATAAAATTCATATGTTTAGTAAGATAATTCTGTAAACATACATTATTGACAATATATTTATATAAATAACACTTAGATGAAACGTTCAGTTGATCATTCAAAGTCTGTTTTGCATGATCATATATCCTTGTTTTTACAAATAATAATAAAATTGTATCAATAATCAAATTGTCTCGGTTATACCAGATCTCATTTAAACCCAAGTTAAATAATAATTGATGTACATTTGTAGTTGATAAATCCAACTGCTTCTAATATTACAGAAATTATAGAGTTGTTCCCTGTAGCAGTTTTTAAGAATACACTGTCAGTTGCTTGTGGATAACAATTTTAACCAGTACTTCACTATTTTGTACATTCTAAAATATATCAAAGGATATCTACCCAATTTAAAATAAACCATAACATTTGTTGTACATTTTTGACACCTAATATGTTTTTGCAAAAATCAAGTTGTATTTTTTCACTAATACAGGACAATTAAAGGATTGTTTATCTTAGTAAAATCTCAACATCAGTTAAAATGTATCTTCGTTTACATCTACCGAATGTAAAATAAGAGAGCTATATCATACTGAATTTGAACTATTTAATGTTTTATATGTCTCCGGTTTAACTTTTTGTCTAATCAACTTAAAATTAAATATATATTTTTTTAAAATTAAATCTATATTTGTAAAATCAAAAAGTTTGTTGGCTGCTTATTTCACTTAAACAATTGTATCAAAATCAGAATCAGAATAATTTATTATAGTGTCACATACCAAAATAAAACACAATGAATACATAATTACATAATATTCAATTAAAAATTAAATATTACAATTAAAATATTATAATGTGGAATTCATAAATAAATATATAGCTTATATAACATGACATGGTAAAGTAATCACCACGTAAACACTTTTCTTTTATTACACCGGCTCTAAGGATGCAAAGTTGAGACAACTTAATTGATGTTTTATTTGAGGGTCGTTGTTATCTGTCTTAATTTTACGGGAGTGAGATGTCACACACAAACATATCTACGCAAGTCTTATATAGGTTTTGAGGGCGTACTCCGGTTCTGCATAAGTAATGGTTCTGAGGAAGCGCACCGCTGTCGTCCCCTGATCTATTGGATTATCCAATCTACTTCCGGTCTAAATAGTGGTCTCGTCCCAATTATCCTTTCGTACCTTTAGTGTTTTTACGCTGTCATGGTTCTTCCACAGTAATACTGAGGGTAAATTAAAATTCTTGTTTGGCATTTTTTTTTTATAAAGCAAGTAGCTGGTTGATGCGGTTCATCATAAGTGTTTCTCGTTTCTCGCTTTTTTATATATATAGATAATACCGTTGGTTTTCCTGTTTGAATTGTTTTACACTAGTCATTTTATTGGAGTCCTTTAATTTATAGCTAGCCTTTAATTTATAGCTTTCTGTTGGGTGTGAGCCAAGGCTCCGTGTTAAAATTCATACTTTGATCTATAATGGTTTACTTTTTACACATTGTGACTTGGATGGAGAGTTGTCTCATTGGCACTCATACCACATCTTATTTCTATTTATCAAACAAATACACACGATACGTTTTATTCTCATTTTCACTTATGTATTGATTAACATTTAACAAATATTTATTCGCAAAAACGAAACCATACTGGGCAATAAGTAAGAAAACTAGAGGCTCTTAAGAGCCTGTGTCGCTCACCTTGGTTTATGTGCATATTAAACAAAGGAAACAGATGGATTCATGACAAAATTGTGTTTTAGTGATGGAAATGTGTTTGTAGATCATACTTTACTGATCATTCTTGCTACTTATAATTTTCTCTATCTGTAATAAACTTGGCCCTTTGGTTACAGAGGAAAACATTTTGTAAAAACTTACCAAAATTTACAAAATAATGAAAATTGTACAGAAATTGACTCTAAAGGGCAATAACTCCTTAAGGGGTCAACTGACCACTTTGATCATGTTGACTTATTTGTAGATCCTGATTTGCTGAACATTATTGCTGTTTATAGTTTATCTCTATCCATAATAGTATTCAAGATATTAACCAAAAACGGCTAAATTTCTTTAAAAAATACAAATTGGGGGGCAGCAACCCAACTTGCTTCGGTTTCAGAGTTATAAGCTAAAATCTACATTTTACCCCTATGTTTTTAGCCATGGTGGCCATCTTGGTTAGGTGGCCGGGTCACCGCAAACATTTTATAAACTAGATACCCTAATAATGATTGTGGCAAAGTTTGGTGAAATTTAGACCAGTAGTTTCAGAGGAGAAGATTTCTGTAAAAGATTACAAAAATTTACGAAAAATTGGTAATAAATTACTATTGAGGGTAATAAATCCTCAAGGGGTCAACTGACCATTTTGATCATGTTGACATATTTGTAGATCTTACTTTGCTGAACACTATTGCTGTTTACAGTTTATCTATATCTATAATAATTTTCAAGATAATAACCGAAAACGGACAAAATTTCCTTAAAATTACCAATTCAGGGGCAGCAACCCAGCAACCCATTGTCAGATTCATCTGAAAATTTCAGGGCAGATAGATCTTGACTTAATAAACAATTTTAATTCATGTCAGATTAGCTCTAAATGCTTTGGTTTCAGAGTTATAAGCCAAAATATACATTTTACTCCTATGTTCTATTTTTAGCCATGGCGGCCATCTTGGTTGATTGGGCGGGTCACCGGACGCAATTTTTAAACTAAATATTCCAATGATGATTGTGACCATAGGTTTTCTAATGCAATGTTCAAAATGAACAAAACATCTTGCATTCTAAAGATATTGACAAATTTTTCATGTCGAAAACATTAATTACTTCTTTTTGCAAAGGAGTTAAACACAAGTTCAAAATAGTTGTATATCAAATGATGCCCTTTTGTTCTAAGAAATTAAAATACATCTATTTATATCATTTGTCATTCGTTTGTAGTCAACGGTGTCAGTTTATAGATCTGAGCCATGAGTATAATAATAAGAACCAATACACAAGATACAACATGTGTCTGAGTTATCTACTGATGAAAATATATCATGATGCTGTCTCTGGATGGTTGATTTTGGCATCATTTTTCTACAAAAGGAAACAATATATTAATTCTCTTTTAATTATAATGCATTCTTTATCAAAGTGTACGCCAGAAAAAATCTGCCTAGGAAAAGAAATGTCAGTCTTGCAACGTTATTTTGTTAGTTTGAATTCACTGAACCAGAAAGGAATTGTTCGTATGACACGATTTTTGCTACTTGACTTATTGAAGTTTTCGGTTAATTCATCTCTAATGCCTTCAGAACTACGGATAGAGGGGCGGAATTTTTCATACCACCTGTGGTTACGGTTATTTTCTTTCATTCCTGTGCCAATACTATCTGAAAAACAGCCGAGCATGTCGAAATGCCCTCGAAGATCTTAAATGGACCATTGACAATTGTTATTTCATAACCGAAGCAGTTAATGCTGCCACGTCTTACTACTGTCTTGGTACAGCGTTGCAGATAATAGGTGACATTGATTCAGCAAGACGAGATTTTATTCAGTCAACGGAACTATGCACTTGCCCAGAATTTGCTAAAGGGCTTAAAAGACTGTCATTGATTAACTCGATATGATCAACAATCAATTTTGAAACTTAAACATTGGATAAAAACATGGTTCATCTGACATACTAATTTGTTAAATATAGTTTCATCATTATCATGCAGTCTCATTAAGTTTAAATTGTATTTGATATTGTGGAACCACATTGATCATTCTGTTGTATTACAATATTGTGCAATATAAACGAAAACCTGTTGCTCTAGGTTGCACTTTGTAAATACAGCTGTTTCACAATCCATGCATCTTTTTGGGAGATATATTATATTCATAGATATTTTGTTTTGTTTACGTACTGGTTCCCAGATAAGATCTCTATGTTTCATCTCATAGAGACACAACTTGGGAATGTTACCAATATAAATTAAAAGACATGAAAGCGGCCAATATTGAATACCAAGGAAGACCCAGAGTGAAGGTAGGGGAAGTACAGAATTTCAGTATAATATTAAACTCTTCGGGGCATACAAATGTCGCACAGCCCTATTTTTTGACCTCTGAAAACAATAGTATTGCATATCAACTTTCCGTTCAAGGATTTTTTTACGAAACTTCATAGTAAAAGAGGTACAGTTTTAGCCTCAAAGGGAGTTCATATGGGAAACTGCATTGTCTATATTTACAGAAGTGCAACCTTTAATAACTTCTGACAACGAATTAACACTTTATTAATTCTGTATCATTTAACATCCTTAGTATCATGATACTCTTCATAATATTTTTTATTGTATTAATGAACATCAGGTCAATTAATTTTTGCAGTTTAATTTAATAAACTGACTTCTTATTATTGATTAAATTAAAGAATACACATTGTTTTCAATGTTTGGCTTGTTCAAGTCAATTTCGTTTTTGAAAAGTTTAAAACAGTAAACACTTTTTACGTTAGTTAACATGCAGACCAATAGAAAATTTTAGAATCATTCTGAATTTTTGAAGCAACTTTGTAATTTTGTTTTTTAAAGAGGGTCCTCCTGCAAATGTTTATATTTTTTCAGTTATGTTGAACTTCATGTTCTTGTAAAGAATGTTCATTTATTCATTTGTGTCCACGTTGCTCTTTCATTTTTCCTTTGTTGAATGTTTAATTGAAAATTTGACCAGCGCGTTAAGAATGTGCGCAAAACTAGAAGCAATTTATTATGTCATATTTCGGCAATTCATTATTTTATAATATATACATCGGTATAAGAACAAATAAAAACCCAGTAATTTCATCAGAGCGTAACAAGCCTTTTTGCATTTGTATAACATGAAATTGTTCTACTTGTATCTTGATCACAGTAATATGTTTATTTATCTCAATATGTGCTTTATATTAGTAGTTCTCGGTAATGATACTGTCATACAACCTGATAATACGTACATGTATCATATTCCTGTGTTACAACACATTTCGGTAAAAGAAATTGTCATGGAATGTGCGATCAAGTTACTGAAAACTCACAAACGTATTGAAATGCCTGTTGCATACACATTTTATGCTTTTATTTGTGCGGTGACATCATGCAAATATAATCGGAAGCATCATTAGAAAATGCAGCCCAATTGAAATTTGACTAGTTTAATACTAACACAAACAGATTTCCTCAACATAATTTAAAGTGACGAGTTAACCAAAAGACAACACAAAAACATGTTTTATTTGTGTTGTTTTTTTCTTGTGAAAAATAATAATAATTTTTAGAATAAATGTGGTAATTTTTGAAACACAACAATGTTTTCTATACCAACCAAGTGAAGTCCAATCCTTATAATGATTTCGGTTAGAAGTAAAACCAATACATGCTTAAAATGTTTCTTATTTGGTTAAGGTTTGAATTATGAAATATAGTATTTGTGAAGTTTATACTTATGATCGGAAAAGTAACTGTGTTGGGCCTTTCTGGAAGATATAGGACAATATCTCAATAAATGGTGCCACGATTCTCGCCGAAAACTATTTTACAACGTAAGTAGATGCATACAATGTAAAACTATACGGGCCTTTACATGATGGGATTTGCTCATTGTCGAATAAGCAATAAGGTGACTAATGTTTTTTTCAGTCCACGTCATTTGTACTCTGGTAGTTAAATCATATCAATTGCAATCATATCAAATCTTTTTTTTTTATAGCACAACATAAGGCTTGTCGCTTCGATTGTTTGCAGTTTGTTAAACTATGCTAGGAAACATCGCTGATGAATTAGTCACTTGCAAATGAATATTCGACCTCATTGTATCTATATTCATGTGACCTTCAATTTAACTTTAGCTGGAGATGGGTTAAGCATGTAATCAATCATTAAAAGAAAAAAACATGTCAACATTGAAAGTGAAACATTTGGTTAACTGATTAGATCCAAAAAGATCATTCTTACACAGGAAAAAACAATGATAAACATACCTTTTAATCTACAATATGAAAAACAGACCTAGAAAAAATTCCAATTGCACGTTGTCGCTATCTATTTTTGATTTATATTTAAGTTGGGTTATATGACCGTTGGCATTTTTCGGAGGTCATATCGATGGTTATTTGGTGGTGTCTAGACAAAAATGTACACGAAAAGCTGATGCGTATTATCGAATCCATGACTTTTTGTAATTTGTATATACGTTTTAGTTTGTTAAAAATCGAATACGGGAATTTGGGTCAAATAGGTGAACATGAATTTGACAGCTAATGCCTTTTTAACAATGCCTGACGAATATTGACAAACACACAATAAATGTTTTTTTTTTACCTTAGCCTGATGGTTTATCATGAAATTAAGTGAGCCCGAGACAACATGAGAAATGAAAGGGATGTAGACAAGTGTTATCAATGATAATACATTTTGAAATCTTTAAGATGTTGAACTCTGTTTAAAATAAGTAGCACTATACTTTATTAAATCTCACATCATTTCATTCAACTCATTATACAAACTGCTATGAAGGCAAAAGTATTCAAAGAAGGGTTACATTGTTTAAAAATGTACGATTTTAGACTTAAAAGCACTGGGAATCATCGTATTTAAAAATAACGAAGGCATTGCAATTCACATAAAGTACTTCTAACTTGAAAACAAATAAAAATATTAATTAAAATTCTTACGATGCCCTAATGCTGGTCGCTTTTCGTTTCATTTCGCATTGCACCAATGTATTTGTTATTAAATCAATATCCGTTATGTACATATGCTGTTTATTGTAAACTCAAATTTCTTGCGGTATGCGCCTTTTCTGAACGTATACACGTTTGTTATCCGCATGTAAGCTATTGTCAAATCTTGTGAACTTTTAACATTTTTAAAAGTTAAATTATCTATATGAATGAATACTGTATTGCAAAAAGCATATATATGCTATAGCAACGAAAACATATTTACAACATGACAAATGATAAACAGCAGAGATCAATACATATAAATCGTTATCAGAAAAAGAATAACATTAAGTAAATTAGTATCGTTACTATTACTATTCACATGGAAGCTATCATAGAAAGTCTTTTTAATGGCTTAATCAAGAATGGATACGAATATAATAATCTCGATGAAAGCTAGTTTGGCTGATACATTTTCTCCCATTAACTGTAAAGAAGTGCCAAGACAGTAGTAAGATAATGCTTTGGGACATTTATCCTTTCCCATGAAATAGTTTTCGGCTATTGTCAATTGAAGATCTCGGAGGGAACTTCGACATTCTTGCATATTATTCATATGGTAATGACACAGGAAAGACATAAAATGTGCATACACTATAGGCGGTATTTCATAACCACTTTCTACTATTAGCAGTTCCATAGGAATAAATGCAGAAGTTGCAAAAATGACATTATCTACCAGCACGAATTTTAACGAGCGCACCACTCCTTGCTTATATATTAAGTACCATTTGATTACAAGACGTTGCGTGACTGACAATTCTGTTCCACGGATTAGTTTGTCAATTGTGCACTTTGATAATGCATACAAAATAAGTATGACACATTTTTTATATTGTTTTTCCTTGTAGAAAAGTGAAGCAAGCATCAACCATCCAGATACAGTATCATGGTTGATGCTCATTAGTAGATAACTCAGACACGTTTTGTGTTGTTTATATTGATCCTTATTTCTGATTATACTGCTCACATATATCGACTGGCATTTTAGGTGGCACACCCATGACATGAAATACTCATGAATGAATTTCAATTTCTTAGAGTTACAAGAAATGAGTGTATGTACAGATGTACAGATCTACAGAAGTTATAGTCTTTATCTGTCAAAGAAGTAACACGTACAAATGTACTTGACTTTAACAATTTGTTAAGATCATCATAATACAAGAAACTTTGATCATTTTGGACGCTGCTTGACAACATCAGAACAGGTGATATTTGTTTAGAGAATAAAATGCATTGCCATCCATAGCTAAATAACACACGAAAAGTATCAATCAAATTATCCCTATTCAGTCCTTCTATCTTATTCTCAAACAAATTATTTTCTGGAATGAAATAATGAGGACAGACTTGATACTGTACACAATAAATCAGCCGACGGAAACATCTCATAAAACATGGTATCAAATTGTGAGGTGTCCATACAGAGGGTTGTGTTTCTTCTGATATCCAGAAAAGTATTGTCTTCAGGTAATAGGAACACAATAAATCTTTACATCGACTATCAGTATTTATTATATCCTTTAAAAGAATTTTCATCAGCGCGTAACAAAGTAATCTAGTATGACTAAACGTATAAATAAGAAATTTTTCTCCAACTGAGAATGACATTCGCCATTCCAATTCTTCATGTGGTGACCCTTTAGCACCAATTGGTACAAAAAGCACCCCGTAATTGGTTATCATCCTCTTTGTGTTTTCATTTGGCCATGATTTATTTGACCTCGAAATCCATCCTGAGGCGGGCTTACCCAAGATGTACTATGAAGGCAATGAGCAAGGTCAGTAAGACCATCGGTGTCGGATACGCAGGGTCCATGTTCAACGGGACTAGCCTCGTTTAAATATTGTTTTCTGAATAAAGCATTTGACAAATAATTGTCTTTTCTGAATGTTTCACAATTTTCTAGCATGCGGTGAGATTGACTACTTATGAGACGTAACATTGCAAAACCGGGTTTTGTATCTTCTGTCATCAGTGTAAAATACGTTTTTGTAGGATTGAAAAAGATAGACTCTATTTTTTCATGGACCTCGATGCGTTTTGATACAAACATAATATCTATATCACTACCACGCATCTCCAGTCCTTCGACAAAACTACCACTGGTAATATACACTTTGTTGTCTTCACTGGATAAATGATCACAAACTGTATTCATTAATCGAATTGTTTTTACGTGATTTTCTGTTCCGACTATATTTGTGCACAAATAATGGTAAAGGGATATTGACATATCTGAAACAATAGATGTTCAACATTAAACAATTTATTTATTCTATGCATTTCAATGTAAAACATGGAACATGAAGAAAGTGCAACCTAAAACATAAGCGCTGTTGAAAACGAATAATGTATATTGATACTCCAAGTAATGTTATATAAAGATCATGACGTCAAGTGCAAGTTCTTATACTTAGACATTTAAAGAAAGCATCCTGTAATTAATAAGGTATGACTGGAAAACTATTAAGTCATGAATTTCATTACGACAAACCGATTGACAATCATTCAATTATTTTTTCGATAACTCAAACACGGGTCTTGAATGTGCGTAAAGCAAAAACATTATTTAAGCAAATTCCAAATTATGGTCCACGACCAATACTTCCAAGTCATAACTTAACTATCCTTCCTCCTTTCTTCCACGATAAATAGTCCCCTTTCTGAAAGCCTGACACTCCCTGTACTTGCATTCTCACACTCACTGCTCATGCTTAATGAGCAATCCTCTAATTCGTTGAATACATTTTGCAAATTATTTGACGATTCAATTACCTATAGATAAATAACGTAGAGGGATTCATTATACACAACTGTTATGTTATAATTTACCAAAAAAAAAAAAAAGATGGCCTGCATACATCTATGAAATAACAATCCAACAGTGAACACAGCCACATTAAAAAAAAAACACAAAACCATCGATAATAATTTAATAACGTTAAGATATTCTGACATATTTCCGTTGATGTCGCCGAATATGTAACCATTAAACCATGTAATTACTGTTTTTGCTTTAAATCGACATTGTTGTTTTTTTTTAATTATAAATAGAAATGCACACTTTTTTTTTACATTAATAAGCACATATTTTAATTTCAGGTTTAAGTTCTCCTGAAAATAGTCAACATTTTGCTAGTTAAATCACAATTATCGTCTTTTATTCGTTTTATTAGTATTAGGACAATTTGAAGACTGAACCGATACATTTTCTGGGTGTTTTTGTGAAGTGTTGGTTTTCGTTATATGTTTCAAAACATAACTAAATAGCATTGAAGAACACATAAAACACTAAAACAAAGTTATTTCACGTATAAGACCATAAGGCGAAGTCATATTTTTCTTAATACAATTTAAGTATTAACACGAGTTAATATGTGTATATATATATTTAATAAAAAGTTAAATAACAAAAATACCGAACTCCAAGGGAAATTCAAAACGGAAAGTCCCTTATAAAATGGCA
The DNA here is from genome assembly GCF_965363235.1 of Mytilus galloprovincialis. Classification (NCBI taxonomy): domain Eukaryota; kingdom Metazoa; phylum Mollusca; class Bivalvia; order Mytilida; family Mytilidae; genus Mytilus; species Mytilus galloprovincialis. The sequence continues at coordinate 55,891,558 of NC_134845.1, read as the reverse complement.
AAATCAAAAGCTCAAACACTTCTAACGACTGGAAAACAACTGTCATACTCCTGACTTGGTACAGGCATTTCCTTATGTAGAACATGGTAGATTAAACCTGGTTCAATAGCTAGCTAAACCTCTCACTTGTATGACATTTGCACTGAATTCCCTTATATTGACAACAATGTGTGAGCAAAAAAAAAAAAAAAAAAAACAGACATAATAGGTAAAAACGTCAAAAATTAGGGTACAGAAGTCATCATTGTAATATAATCTGTATCACTATAAAAACAAATAACTATTAAACAAAGAAACTGAAAATGGCATATAGATAAAGTACATATTAGGCAAAACTGAAAGACAACAATTCAAAATTGACAATAGTACAATAATACAATGGCGGGATGTATAAGTACCAAGCCACGTCATAAATATATAACAAAAAATAGAATAAAAAGTAAAATAAAAAAATACACAAAGACAAACAAAAGGACACTTTAACACGTGAACTACATTAACATTTTTTTTTAAATCAACACATATAGTAGCTATCAATGACAATAACTGTTTTAATCTTACCTGCCATGCTGTTTCACAACTATTAACCTTTATGTTCTTATTCAATACTTCAAACGAAAATAAAGCATTTATAAAGTAAAACTCAACACCGTTTTTGGTTATCAGCTCGCACCGACAGCACAGAAGGCTTCGAATAACCTTTACTGTCGGATAGGCGAACCTCGAATGACAATACTAGACTTTCTTATTATAATTTTAGCGCTAAAATTCTAGCATGAAGTTATCATGATTGATATAACTTAAAGCGGTAATAACTTACTGATTGTCCAATAAAATTAAACATCATCATGTTTTGATTTAAACACACGTGCTAAAAGTAAAAAAATACACGTGTTCCCGAGTAACCTTTATAAATACATAAGTATTGTATTGAACATTTTAGGTTTGTGCAGAATTTGCTCTATATATAGAATAAACGTAAAGTAAAATGATCTCAAATTCAAAACTACGCGTTTAATTGCAATTGCTTTTTGTTAACCTTAAACGTGTCAACGGATATATGATACGTTTCCTTATATTACTTTTCGAAACAAAAATAATTTGGTATATATTTCCTCCTTAATATTAGGTTTTAAATTAATTTCCTTTACATTTTATTATATTATTGTAGTTATCGTTAAGCAAACAAAGTTTTCGTCGTCTTCATTATTGTTACAAAAAGAAAAAGACATAACCATGTCCTCCATATACATACACACATATATATAGATATATATATATAAACAAGTCTAAACTGAAAACAACGTTCAAACGTTTGATTGCGTTGGATAAAAAAGTGTGCATGCACAACACATTTCTTAGTAGAAGGGTCTAAATACAGCACAAACAACATTTTCAAAAAGACCATAAAAGTGAAAAAGTATAGTTCAACAAATAATATATATATATACAAATCAATAAAGATAGTGAAAACACGAAGAACAATTCATGAACTTTATGATCGTTTGAATGAAAAGTATATACTTTATGTCCTCTTTAACATCAGTTGAAGGTATCCATTGTTAGGAACGTTTTGGTCTCCGTCTTTTAAATTCATAAATGGTATTTTTGATAATAATTTCCCTTACATACAATTATATATTGATAGACTATTTCTAAAACCAAAACAATTTTGTCGTCGTCGTTATTGTTACAAAAAGGAATATGAAATATGTGGACATTCTGTCAAGATTTTCGTCTAAATATAAATGCATGATTGTTTAAATATGATGACGTTGGGTATACATTCAATTTTGTTTCTAAATCGGCATCTGGTAAATTAAACCAAAATGTTTTCTCGTACTTACACGATAGCCATCAATCCCTGAAAAGCGTTTAAAGTGAAACGAAGACTAAAACACCACCAACTTAATTGTGCCTTCCTTATATGTATATATATAAGTACGTCTGAACCAGTGACAACTCGTCGACAGATTTATCCATCGGATCACCAGCAGTAATGGTGATACAAGGCTGCAAATACATTCTGTATATATATTTCGCCTAAACATCAGCCCAACAATGTTAGATCTGTAAAATGGCGGAAGCCAATTTTTTTATTCTATCCTGGCCGGGATTCGAACTCATGCTACTGAGATATCGTGGCACCAAATCGCCTTGCACTGTTCCCGACGCGCTAGACCACTCTACCACCTAGGCTCTACTAAGATAAAGCTTTCGGTGGCCGGGTGTTATCTTTCCTCGTCAGTTTTCATCTAGCGTCGTAACACATTACATGACAGTTAAGGCATGAAGATGGAATTTTTGAAGATCAGCTCAATTATCTATCGTAAAAGATCTTACAAATTAATGCAGGATGCAATCACAGAAATAATTATATTATAAGTACGTCTGAACAAGTGACAAGGATGAAAAATACATACTGTATATATAATTCGTCTAAACGATCTGTAAATTTGCGAAAGCAAATATTTTTTCTTCCCTGGCCGGGATTCGAACTCATGCTGCTGAGATATCGTGGCACCAAATCGCCTCGCACTGTGCCCGACGCGCTAGACAACTCTACTACCTAGGCTCTACTAAAAAAAATTTCGGTGGCCGGGTGTTACCTTTTCTCGTCAATTTGTATCGACCGTCGTAGCACAGTTCATGATATATAAGGCATGAAGATGGAATTTTTACGGATCAGCTGAAGTATCTATCGTAAAGGATCTTACAAATTAATGCAGGATGCAGTCACAGAAATAATTATATTATATGTACGTCTGAATCAGTGACAACTCTACGACATATTTTATCCATCGGATCACCAGCAGTGATTGTGATACACGGCTGGAAATACATTCTGTATATACAGTTCGTCTAAACACCAGCCCAACAATGTTAGATCTGTAAATTTGCAGAAGCAATTTTTTTGTTCTTCCCTGGCCGGGATTCGAACTCATGCTACTGAGATATCATGGCAACAAATCGCCTTGCACTGTGCCCGACGCGCTAGACCAGTCGACCACCTAGGCTCTACTAAAAAAAAACTTTCGATGGCCGGGTGTTACCTTTCTTCGTCAGTTTTTATCTAGCGTCTGAACCAGTGACGACTCTACAACAGACTTTATTCATCGGATCGCCAGCAGTGAAGGTGATACAAGGCTAAATATACATTCTGTATAATATATAATTCGTCTACACAACAGCCCAACAATGTTAGATCTGTAAATTTGCGGAAGCAAATTTTTTGTTCTTCCCTGGCCGGGATTCGAACTCATGCTACTGAGATATCGTGGGCTGTTGTTTAGACGAATTATATATACAGAATGTATTTTCAGCCTTGTATCACCATCACTGCTGGTGATCCGATAGATAGTGTCTGTTGTAGAGTCGTCACTGGTTCAGACGTACTTATAATATAATTATTTCTGTGACTGCAACTTACATTAATTTGTAGGATCCTTTACAGTAGATAACTCTGCTGATCTGTACGATTCGTCGCCTAAGAATGAGGATAAAGAAAAACAAAGAACATTTAAAGAACTTAGTATATATTGAAAAATTCCCCTAATATATATGTGGTGTACAAGTTATCATTTTGTCCAAATTATAATTTGTATTTTCACTTTTTACAAATTGCAATTTGTAAAAAAATTGCTTGTACAAACCTTGTAAATACAAAATTTGACAAAATTATTGTACAATAATTTATCATATGGACTTGGCTAAAAACAAATTGATAAACACTATAAATTTTTACTTTTATTAGTGACCACAAAATTAACCTTATTTACCAAAAGAACGGTTCTGTATCATATTGTTTAAGCACGTAAGTGAATTATGTCATCGGGAAATGAACAAAAACTTTTGCTTTTGAAATTTAAATTTAGAATTGCTACACCCCTGTGTACTTACATGATAGAAACCCCCGACACACCTGTTTTTAAAAGGTATGTAAGTGCTTCAGGTATCGAGAGTTGAAGGATGCTGCGAAAAAGTGTCTTTTACAGCTTCAATTTAATTTTCTAGACAAATATCCTTAAAATATCTACAGCTGTTCCAATGAGTTACCCACAATCTTCAGTTTCAACAATTATCCTAACATATGTCGAGGATCAGTTGGTGCACGATCACACCGAGGAAAACCTACAATGACATTATCCCTCCCAGCAAGTTATGATAATATCCGTTTCGGTTTCTTTGAAGAGATTCGGCTTGAATCTGATGGCCAGACAGCACACACATTCCTGTCACTTATCATCAGTGTTTCAAAGCCAGTGTCATTCTGTTTGTCACTTGGGCAAATTTTGATTGTACTATGAGATTTAACAGTCATACATATCAATTTTATTTCCATGTCTCCATCTGCATGATCTGGGTATCTAATTTTGATTTAGAGGATTCACCTTCTGTTACTGTATTTTCACCAGACTTATCTGAATTCATTCAGAACCTTCTAAAAGATAAAAAGAAGAAGCACCTTGCGAAATTCTTTAATTTCACTTTCAGATATATTGGCGATGTACTATCACTGAATACCCATATTTCAGTCAGTATTTGCATCTCATATATCCAAGTGAACTTGAAATTAAGGATACTACTAGAAGGACTGCTTCATAACTTGATATTTTCCTCAATATTGACAAAGATGGGCGTCTTCAGACTAAAATACATGACAAACGGGTTGATTTCAACTTCCCAATTATCAATTTACCATTTCTCAGCAGTAACATTATTTTCGGTATCGTCGAGTTAGTCGTGGTTCGTCTACAAGGTTATTGTTTTATGTTGTTTGTTTTCATGTTTGTTTACTGTTTGGTCTTACATGATCTTGCCTTATATTACAGTTATTTTAGTGTTATTTTCTATACCTTTATGTTAAAGTTCAGAAATAAAATCATGATTTTAAGTTTAAAGCAACTATATTCCCAGTTTTTTTTTTAATTTAAATTTAAAACAAAAAGCGGTATGGTTAGCAAATACAAATAATAACACTATTACAAACACAATTCCATTTTAATATAGTCATGATTAGAAAATATTACAAACTCAATACCAATTTATTCTTGTACTTGTCTATTTTTGTAAATTTACCTGTCACAAAAAATACGTAACTTTTTGTGACGTTACTCCATTCATGTGACTCGCAGTTTATATTTCGTTTGTGCTGTCCTGGTATGCTGCTGTTAATTCATAGGAGGTGTCTGTTGTTATTCTGCGGTTTACATGTTGATATGTACTACAATAGTATCCCTTTATAATATGTAATTTCCTGTTCTGAGTGTTCTTGCGTTTGTTTGTACTGGATTCCTGTCACGTAGTGTTGTCATTGTATCGGTATTTTTAACATTGCCATATAAGCGGGAGGTTTGGCTAGCAATACAACTAGGTTCAACCCACCATTTTTTCCTAAAATGTCCTGTACCAAGACAGGAATATGGCAATTTTTATCTACAATCCGTTTCTATGTATGCTGGCGTTTGCTTTTGTTGTAGTTAAGTGTTTCTGTTGTTCCGTTGTTTTCCTCTTATAGTTGATGTGTTGCTGTCAGTTTTAGTTTGTTAACCGGATTTGTTTTTGTTTAATCGAATTATGACTACTAAACAGCGGTCACTGTTGCCTTTATTTATCTGTTTCATCATTTTGTTGTATTCTTAAAGTTTCTCTAATTCTGATAAAAACAGTTGAAAAGTGTACAAGAAGAGTTGAATTCAAAAATGTTTTTCTCAAAGCAATTAACATTTATTGATGTTTGAAATATATAGAAGGCCATTATTTTTATCGTGTTAAATTTTCATATATCCTTTGTATTTTGAACTAAATTAGTTAAGAACGATATCATTTAACAAAGCTTATTTCTATATTAGGGTACATTTTCCTTAAGCAAGTTTTATATTTTTTCTCTCATTATTTGGATATTTGAATATTTGATTCAAACAAATAACTTCCCTTACACTCAATTGTATATGTGTACGTAAATTAATAATAAGAATACGTAGTCCTAGCTTTAATTCAAAAGAGAAATATAAAATTTGGTGAAATGCTGACAATCTTTTGATTCAAATGATACATTCCTGTATAAAATGACTTTGAGTGTCAAACAAAAAATCATTTTAAAAATTATTGTGCAATGCACAAATTCAATTTTGCAATTTGTAATTTTTACATGAATTTGTACTTGTGTTGGTTAGGCTTTTTTTTTGCGTGACTCAGTTCGTTTTACTTCCAGTGCACATCAAGTTTGTTTTGAGAATATTTGCATGCGATTAAATCAAATAACTCTTATTTCGTAAGTAATGAGTTTATTATTATTTATTATTAATTCATGATTGCCCAACTTTGTTTTGCATTAATATACAAGTGTTTAGAACAAACGACGTAGAATTTACTTCCATGTTTTATAAAAATTAAGCCCGTTATATCATCTGGTTTTTAAAACATTATATCTGAGTATTTTGTCCAACAGAACATACACACAGTTTTTAAACACGAGAAATAAAACCTGTATTTTTCGTTAATAAAATTAAGAAAGTTTCGATGTAGTGTTAATACAAAGTATAGCAAAACAACAACACAAAAGAACTCCAAGGTAAATTCAGAAAGAAGAAGTCCATAACAACTGACAAAATCAAACTTCATCAACCAACGAAAAGTGCGAAAGATCAATTATAATATGCCTGGCTTCGTACAAGCAATTTTCAAAGACACGATGGGTCAAACCATGTTGTATACCTTGATAAACTTCAAACTTGTATGACAGTTGTTTATAGTTCAGCGATATCGCTAAAAATAGGTGAGCAACTCAAACAGTCATAAAATGTTAATGTGACAATGGGTCCAACTGCCAAAACTGTGTTAACATACAACACAATTGTCTAAAAAATTCAAACAAACATACAAATAACTCAGACGTTAACAAAGAAGTAGTTATATTGTTAAGTAAACTTGACTAAGACACCAACAAACATGTTTTTGTCGTTGCTCGGAAGTTGTTAAAGACGCCAGAACAAACGTGTGTAGTTGATAGAACAAACAGTATATAAATTAAAGTAATATAAATACAAAGGTAAACAATGTGGAAACAACACAGTAAAAACCGAATCGCACGTCAGAAAAATGAAATAGTTTGAACGATATTAGGAAACAAAATATTGTAAAAATGTACCTTCTTTTTCAAAACATTTAAAAAAAATGTTTGTTTCTCGAAATTCCCCAAAAACTCATTAAAAAGTGGCCATTTTACAGTTACTGTAGTATTCTATTTTTTTTTCAAAATGCATAAAAAAATGTGTTAATTTGTAAATCATGTCGAATTCTCACACAAATATATTTTAAGAGATCAAAATGAAGCAGGAGTGAGAGAACAATACAGCTATAAAACCTTTAAAAATTATATACACGTAGTTATGATTTATATTCTAATCAATTGTCCATTTTATTTGTAATATCGTTTTTTAGGGAAGAGCTCCATGTATGTATTTGTACATTTGTGTTATAAGGGTCATCAGTTATGTGCTTAGAAGGAACATACATAGCATAACAAATAATTACTTCAAGCAAACTTATTTCATTTATAAGACCATAACACAAACACTTTTGTTGTAATATACGATACAAGTGCAATAAGATAATGTGTAAATTCAGAAAATTTGCTTTCTTTTTTTATAATTGCGAGTGTTAAATAAAAAGGGAGAGGAGTATATGAAATGCCGCATACAAACAATGCTATTAAAAGATGAAATGGGAGTTTTTATTTTTTTCCAAAGTCGGTTCTTACGCAATTATAGCAAAAATTAAATATCGGCAAATTTTTGGAATTGACAGTATTGAACTATAATAATAGCATAATACACACAACAACATTTACGAAATTTAATGCAAACAAATATATCTTACCTTCCATGTTGTTTCACCACCGATAACCCTTTGCAATGCAGTTTATATAACTTTTTGGTAGAATCTTATTTATAAAGAATTATTATGAAACGAACAGTTGAAATCGATTTAAGGTGTCGGCGAGTTCGAACAAGACATCGAATAATGCGTTTAATTAACATATCTTTTCTACCAGGTGATTAAATATAAGAAAAACATAAACATCCTAATAGTCTATTTTTACCCGTTCAAATTTACAAAAGGTGATTATACTTCCCTATGAAAATAAATTTATTCATAAGCAACAATCGTCTGTTTCATGCCGTTTGTATCCTAAGCTGATGCAGTTTTCAAGGACAATATTTAAAAAAAACACTGCTTTCTATTTCCGGAAATATGTTTGTGATAAAAGTTTTATTTTATTTATTTTATATTTGAAAATTGGAAATTTTAAAATACATTTCCTTACATTCAGTTATTTGTTTAAAAATTCATTGAAGAGGAAAACATTATAGCGTCGTTCAATTATTGCTAAAAGGGAATAGGAAGTCATTGGACATTTCTTTTCTTTTCATTTCAGATTTTAAAAACAAATTAACATTAATAAAAACAAAATGTTCAAAAGACATGAAAGAGGAAAATATTATTGCGTCGTCAGTTAAAAAAAGAAAGATGGTATATTGGAAAATCATTTCAAACTGTTCTTTTTAGATAGTGTTTTTCTTGATATGATGGCGTAACGTATCAACTAAGACGTTTTTTTTTATTCAAAACCTGCTTCTGGTCAATTCAAATGTGTACCTTAACATTAAGTCTGATTCAAAGTGTGACAACCGTCATTCATAAAACATGTTGAAAAGTCGTAAAAAAAAGAACAAACAAGAGCCAACAACCTTGTTTCAGTCCTAATGCTTACCTTCTGTTTTTATGATTAAGTCAGTCTCTAAAAATTCTACCCCAATAGGTGGATGCCAATTATGACATATATGTGCATAGAAATTATTTTTTTTCCAAGAGTACTGTGAAAGTACTTTAATTCGTGGGGTACAAATTTTCGTGGTTTTCGTGGATGACTTTATCCACGAATTTAAGTGTCCAACGAAATCAAACAACCATTGTCCAAATCAAGACATTGTCAGATCTTCATCGGTAGGTTCGGCTACTGATATGATCTAGAGAATATATTGAATAACGCCAAATCTGAGAATACTTTAATGGCAGTCGCAGAACTACAACCGCATGCAGGATTATACCTATTTAATCTTAAATAACCTTAACTGTACAACTTTTGATCTTTTAATTCTCATAAAAAATATTTTTGATTGATGATAGTCAGATTTCTGGTATTGATATGCTCTGATAAAGTGTTCATTTTATATCCTCAGAGTTCTCGGACATATGGGAAATAATAATTTCATGCTGGGCTTGATTTTGATAAGACCTATTTGACAATTCAAGATACGTTTATAGTATTTGTTTATGTTACTGTTTTCTTTTGGTGACATGTTTATGGCCTAATTAACACCTTTGATGGTCTATAATCTGTTGATCACTTTATCACGGGTTAATTAATGTTATCACTACGATTTACACGAGTCAATGTTTACTTTGCAATTTCCTTTAATCCAGACTATTTGTAACCGTCGTTTCTAAAAGCTTTAATTTTTCAATTTAAAAAAAACCCAACTAAAATCCATGAATTTAAAAACCCAAGAACATGTAAATACTGCTCAAACCACAGGGACTCGGTAAGCAGATTTAAATTTTGTTAAGCAATGTTTTTAAAATTTTGTTAGTATTTCCTGTCTATTTGTATTACATTATTCACGTATTTGACGTTAACAACATTATTTCTTAGTTTTCCAGCAATGTGCAGTTTACTATCCATATCCGTATACTGAAAAAACCTAAAGGGGTCTAAGTCGTCATCTTGAATTGCCTTCCCTACTTTAGATAAAAAATAATTAAAAATATTAATAAATTACTTTCTACCTTACAAAGGCACTAAATTTCTTTCTAAATTATTCTTCTATCACATGCATATTTTGATTTATGGATCAACAGAACCATTACGCAGCTATAGTTGTATTCGGGTCAGAATATTCAAATTTCCCGGCGAAAGCAAGGTAACTGGCAAACATGTCGTTTTCAGACACAAGACGAAATGGGAGATAACTCTTGTCATTCGGAAACTTCCGGGTTGATGCGTTTACTACAACGATAACTCCTCATAGACTGACGAGTGCTGTCCCCTGACATAAACATCGCGGAGTGCAAATTTATTAACGAATAGAATCTTTCTGCAAACGGGGTAACATAAATCACTGACTTTTCTGTTGATTCATCAATAAAATGAAGCAGTTAGTAAAAATATTGACGTGTTTAACGGGATTTACCTGGTTCAGAAACAGTACCAGGATTTAAAAAAAAGGGGGCAGGTTGGTAGGCACTTTCTGGATTAATACTTTGAGAAAGTGTCACGTAGTCTATGCATTTATCACACATGCATGTCTGAAGCTCTATGTGATATTTGTTATCCTCTTAAATGTTAACTATTGCCAACGCTGTTTTTCAGTGAAATTATAGTTATTTGCAAAGAAATATTTCAAATTTGAAACTAATTCAGGTTTTCACTTACAGCGAATTTTACGTGTCTTTCAAAACTTTTTAACATCCCATTCTATTTAAAAAGAGAACAAAAAAGTGTATATGACTAATCGTAGTCATTCGGCTAGCGGTTTAACAATATTTAACAAAAGTTCAATAGGATTTTAAAGTATAAAAGTTTATACCTTTATATAAAGTAAATCTTCTTGAATAAAATGATTTGATTTTTCACAAGACAGCTATCATAGATAGCCTTTTCAATCGCCTAATCAACAATGGTAACGAAGATAATAATTTCACTGTCTCAGAGAAAGCTCGTTTGGCTGATACATTGTCTCCCATTAACTGTAAAGCAGTACCGAGACAATAGTAAGATGATGATCTAACAATGACATCTTCCCCAATGAAGTAGTCTTCGTCTATTGTCAATTGAAGATCTTGGATGGAATTTCGAAATTTTCGCACGTTTTGCAGATGGTAATGACATAGGAAAGACAAAAAATGTGCATATACTACCGGTGGTATTGCAATAACAGTTCTTTCGATTAGCAGTTCCTTGGGAATAAATGTTGAAGTTTTAAAAATGACATAATCTACCAGTACTTTTTTTAACAAATGAACCATTCCTAGCTTTTGTACAAAATGCCATTTGACTATAAGACGTTGCATGACTGACATTTCCGCTCCGCGGAATAGTTTTTCAGGTGTACACTTCGATAATGCATACGAGATGATTATAAGAGATTTCTTATATTGGTTTGTCTTGTAGAAAAACGAAGCAAGCATCAACCATCCAGAGACAGTATCATGGTTGATGTTCATTAGTAGATAACTCAGGCAAGTCTTGTATTGTTTATATTGTTTCTTATTACTGATTGTTCTGTTCAGATAAACGGACTGGCAATGTTTGTTGCACATGATTGACATGAAATATGCATATAGATATTTCAGTTCCTTAGAGTTATAAGACATACTGTTATGAACAGCCATACTTAAAGTTTTGTATTTGCCACTTACTGAAGCAACACGAATAATCACGTTTGAGTTTAACAATTTGTGTATATCTTCATAATAAATTTCACTGTGATCATTTTGAACATTGCATCGGAAAATCGAAACATGTGATATTTGTTTAGAGAATAATATGCATCTCCATCGATAGCTAAATAGCACATGAAGTGTATGTAATAAATTAGTCCTATCTAATCCTTCTATCTTATTCTCAAACATATTATTTTCTGGAATAAAATAATGTGGACAAACTTGATACTGCACACAGTAAATCAGCCGACTAAAACATCTCATAAAACAAGGTATTAAATTAGCAGGTGTCCATGCAGACGGTTGGATCTCTTCTGATATCCAAAATATAATTGTCTTCAAGTAATAGGAACACAATAAATTTGTACATCTACTATCAGTATTTATTACATCCTTTAAAAGAATTTTCATTAGTGCGTAGCAAAGTAACTGCGTATGACTGAACGTATAAATAAGAAGTTTTTCAGCAATTGAAAATGAAATTCGCCATTCAAATTCCTCGTGTGGTGATCCTTTAGCACCGATTGGTACAAACAGCATGCCGTGATCAATGATCATCCGCTTTGTGTTTTCATCTGGCCATGCACTATTTGATCTCACAATCCATCCTGATGCGGGTTTAAACCAAGATTTACTATGGAGGCTAGGAGCCATGTCATAAAGACCATGTATATCGGATATGCAAGGTCCATGTACAAAGGGACCTAATTCGTTTAAAAATGTTTGTTTGAATAAGACATTTGACAAATAATTGCCCATTCTACATTTTTCACAAAAGAGGGGATGAGGACTACCGATAAGTTGCAACATTACAAAACCTGGTTTTGTACCTTCTGTCATCATTGAGAAATTCGTTTTGGAACGACTAAAAGCAATAGGTGTTCTGCTATCGTGAACCTCGATGTCCTTTAAGACAAACATAAGATCTAGATCACTACCGATCATCTGCAGTCCTTCACCAAAACTTCCGCTGGTAATAATCACTTTTATGTCGTCACTGGAAAGATTATCACAAATTGTGTTCATCAGTCTTATGGTTTTAACGTAATTTTCTGTTCCGACTACGTATTTGCACATATGACGATAAAGGGATAATGACACACCTGAAACAATAAATCATCAACACTACTTTATTTAATTATCAACAATAACCTATTTAATTATCAGGAATAATTTATTTATTTATCAGAAATATTTATTTAGTTATCAATTGCATATCAATGTAAAACATATACCATGCTTGAGCAGTTCTGAAAACGTACATCTGCAAATGAAAACAAATTGAGAATATAAATGAGGAATGTGTCAAAAAGACAACAACTCGATCAAATAGCAGAAAACAGCTCAAAGCCACAACTTGTCTTCAAAACAGCGAGAAACAAAAAATTTAAGAGATTAAAAAATGTATGACTTCGATATATTTCTCCATGAAAAAAAGGGATATGTCTATATTCTTCATGTTGAAACGAGATAACTATCAGTCGGTTGATCTTTTTCCAGGTATTTTTATTCCACAGGTTGAGAGGCAGAGAACTACATGTAACAATAAACATGTTTTATATAATTATACGTTTGTGATATTTGAATTTTCCATTTTTTATGTCCAATATTTCAGGTATAAACTAATCTATATATTAACATGATAAATTAACTTGTTTGTTCATATACTTATGGATGCTTATCTTGCCCTTTTCAAGGATACCATGATTTGAATAATGCAATATATCTATTTGTATGTATGGAACGTATACGCAACACATCAAAGTCTTACTCACATTGATATTTCATCATAACTTTATTCTATAAACAGGTAGGCTGCACATATTTTTTTAGGTCAAGATGAGTATATACCAAGATGTAAGAGGAAAAAGCCTAAAAAAAAAAAAAAAACTAGCTACGCTAAAATAATTTTACCGTTAGTTTATGCTTTAAGTAACGTATTGTGAAATTAAGTTAATGTTTAAGCCTCGGTCACACCTTACCGGATAGCACGAACGGACACCTAACGGATGAAAATAAAATAATACAAGTACATCGCATAAATATTCAAAATGTTTAGGTGTAACTGGTTTTGTTTTATTCTTCAAAATACCACAAAAGGTCGGTGTCTGACCTGAATAAGAGCTGCTTGATTGTGAAGAATCGCCCTTACTCTAAGGTCGATTATGAATAATAAGAATTCATGAACCTTAAGAAATCTGACATACCAATAATTGGCATTTCTGATGCGAAATTTTCAATTGGCATTTATCCGTTTCAGATCCGTTCATCATCCGTTTTATCCGTTATACGTCCGATAGAAATCCGTTTCTCATTCGTTCAACATCCGTTTTATCCGTTAAACGTCCGGAAGAAGTCCGTTGGTGAATTTATATTTCCATCTTTCCAGACCTCCAACGGATGTAAACGGACACGTAACGGATACAAAACGGAGTTGAAACGGACGAGTACCGTACAAAACGGACGCCTAACGGACTTTCAACGGACATTTTATCCGTTGGACGTCCGTTCAAAGTTTTGAACATGCTCAAAATTTTCCACCGGACAGAACGGACGTCGATGGATAAAACGTACGTTTAACGGACATGCAACGGACATGGACGGACGTCTAACGGATAACAACGGACATCTAACGGACATGAACGGATTGAAAAAAAGTTATCCGTTAGGCGTCCGTTCGAGCTATCCGGTAAGGTGTGATCGAGGCTTAAGCATACGTCCCGTAGACACCAACCAATGCAAACGTTACAAACAACCAATTATAGAAAAAGGTAGGAACAGGTAATATAAAGCAACAGGCGCGTTTAAAATTTGTTATGGCCACAATAGTACTGTGTTTATGATTAAAAAGAGAATATCTGAAGGAATATTTCCCAGATCTGTCATCAACACCAAATGAAATAAATGACAAAAGAGACACAGATAAATGTAAAAAATATTCATTGAACAATGTCATTACTAGACTTATCTTGGGAACAAATGAAGGAGTAAAACAAAGTATCCTGATCTCGGTAATCGAAATAAAGAAAATACTAATACTGCAAATCGATCACTATATAAACTTAATAAACTTTGTACTTTTGGTATGATTTTTTACCGGAACAATAGTAAAAGTACAAAGTATATTCATAATATCGTATGCGAAAACACTCTGAATGAACTCTTATAATCTAAACTGTTGATGTTGAACCTAAAGGTCCTAGCTAAAAATGTAAGCGTCTAAACTTATGAGTACATTTCATATAACCAGTAAAACAAAGTATACAGTAGGGCACGAACTTATGAACTTCCTTGATAAAATCAGCATCTTCATCAACTACAGAAATAAATATCCAGTCTTGCTCATGTTGCTTTACCTAATTCGTTTAGTACTTAGTAATCGATGTGAAGGGAATCGGAACATGAATGTTTCAACTAACTGTATCGACCTTTTAATTTTTGAGGACAAACATGAGTGTAAGTGTTGGGGTTTGAAAAGCATACACTATCTTCATGAATCAAATAATATGTAATGGAAAAATACATGTATTGTAAATGTGATGGGAAAAATACAGGACACATCCCCTATCCTGGCCTAAACCCAGACTTTTCAAATAAAAACATTATAATATACCTTTATTGGAGGCACCCATTCCTTTTATATAAGTTTTTCACTGAATGGACAGTCTAATAAGTGGACCCATTGTCGTGCTGAATGAAAAATCGTGAAACTATGTAGTATGCATGGTTTCCGTGTTCTCCATTACCGGAAATTAGCTTAGCTGATAAAATATTGTTATGCGAGTTTTTACTGTTTTTTTTTATAGCTGCATTGTCGCCTTATTCGCAATAATAGAACTATTAGAAACATTGCTGAATTTATAGTATTGAACTTTAAGTACATTATCATTTACAAAGTAAATATTGAAACTATCAATATAAACTGGCTTTGTCCTACCTTCCATTTTATTTCACCACCTTTAATATAGATCTATTACAACAGATTTACACACTGTGCAGAATTGTACAGAATCTCTTTGAAAACAAAAGCTTAAATAAGTGTAAGGTGTCGAAAAAATAAAACGGAATTCACAATTACACCTGTGCTTGTTAGTCCGTTGATTTCTTACTTCACAATTTATAAAAGATACAAATATTTTTATATCCTTTCTATAATTTACAACAAATGGTAAATTCTTCCTTAAAAAAAATCAATGCCGAGAAACATTATCTTTCTTTCTTTAACTTTAATGGATTAAGTTCACCAGGACAATATTTTAACAAAACTGAGTTTTATTTCCGGGAATGTTTTTGCCAAAGTTTCATTTTATTTACTTAATATCTAATATTGGATTTTTTTTACATATATTCCCTGACTTTTAAAGTATCATACATGTTATATACATATTTAAAGCACAACGATACATAGTACTCAATTGTATGCACCACACATGGGATCATTTTAAATAACAAACAAAAGAAAAAACACTTTAGAATATAAAAAGAGAATCACATATTAACTGAATTAATTTGTACCTCTTTTTTTATGTTTGAATACTAAATATTTTCAGATAAATTCCTAAACATTCAATTATTTATTTATTTCCACAACATAAACGAAAAGGAATCGTTGAGAAATGAAGTCAAGTTTTTCATTTTTGATCAGTCATAAAAGTTTTATTTCTTCAATTTTTTCAAATTTTAATATTGGAATATTTTCAAAGAGGTTCCCTCACAGATAAAACAAAGTGAAGCCAACATAAGCCACCCTGATGACAGCATCACGATTAAGGTTCATTAATGCGTTAGTAAGACACGTATTGTGTCTTTTATATAATCATACTCCTGTAGGAATTGCTCAGATCTATGAAATGGGAAACTTGACCACATATCACAGATATGAAGTATGAATGCATTGCATTTTTTAGAACGGTATGAACACAGTTGATGTACAGCTATACTGTAGTTTTTAAAATGATTAACACTTAGAAACGCATTATGCGCTAAAAGATTTTTGACTTTGGCATATGATATCTTTATTTCTGATATCCTTATTTATAATACCCTTTAACAAAATTTTCATGAGAACATAACAAAGTAGCTGTGTATGACTGAATGTAAAAATTAGAAGTTTGTCTCCAACTGAAAATAATATACGCCATTCCAATTCTTCGGCTGGTTACCCTTTGATCACCAGCCCAGTAGTCAGCACTTTTTGTGCTGACATGAATTATCATTGATATGGTTACATTTATAAATTAACTGTTTACAAAATATTGAATTTTTGAAATACTAAGGCTTGTCTACCTCAGGCATATATTACCTTAGCTGAATTTGGCAAAACTTTTATGAATTTTGGTCCTCAATGCTCTTCAACTTCGTACTTTATTTGGCCTTTTTAACTTTTTTTGGATTCGAGCGTCACTGATGAGTCTTTTGTAGACGAAACGCGCGTCTGGCGTATATACAAAATTTAGTCCTGGTATCTATGATGAGTTTATTGATACCAACTGGCGCAAACAGCACTTCATGATTTACGATCAACTGCTTTGTCTTGTGATATTACCAGGCATTATTTGGCCTGTTAATCCACTGTGTGGCAGGTTTGACCGAATAGTTACTATGAAGGCAACGGTCAAGGTCGATAAAGCCATTCCTGTCGATCACACATAGTCCGTGTAAAATGGGAGTAATATCATCCAAAAGTACATTTTTGAATGGGAGATTTGACAAATAAAATTCAACTCTGAATCGTTCACATTTTTTTGTGTGGCATTTTGGAATGCTTACTTCAGACATAACATTGCAAATAAAACTGAGAATGGAAATGGGGAATATGTCAAAGAGACAACAACCCGACAATAGCGAAGATAACAGCCGAAGGCCACCAATGGGTCTTCAATACAGTGAGAAACTCCAGAATCCAGATGAGTCCTTCTGCTGGCCCCTAAACAAATATGTATACTAGTTCAGTGATTATGGACGTTAAACCTGGTTTAATATCTTCTGTCTTTGATAATAAAAACTTCTTCGAAGGGTTTGTAAGTGCCGATGTTATTGTATCAAGATATTGTCACACTTGGGATTTTTTAACTTTTTGTCTTCGAGCGTCACTGTTAAGTCTTTTGCAAACGAAACGCGCCTCTGGCGTGAACACAAAATTCAATCCTGGTACCTATGATCATGATGATGAGTTTATTGAAAACATACATATTATCCATATCTTTCCCACGCATATCGAGTTCTTCAATAAAACTTCCTCCGGTAATGTTTATTGTTTGACCAAAACTAAATAAATTATCATGAACTGTATGCATCAATCTAATTGTGTTAACATGGTTTTCTATACCGACTATATTTTGACGCAATTACTGATACAGGAATACACATACGTCATTTAAAAAATCTAAGGAAAAACAAATGTCATGACATTCTTTTATCAGATAATCAGTGTACTTGATAACATTAATGGGTACACTTAAAAGCAGCATACACTGTATGTACTCTCCGCAAACGGAAAACGTATATCTTAGCTCAAAAAATTATGATTTAAAATTTATATAGTTGCAAACATTTGATTGAATAAAAGTAAACTTTTGCATATCATTTTGAAAATACATTGTCTAACAAAATGATTTAATATATGTTATCGAATACACAAAAGAAATACACAGATAATGCAGACGTTGAAGGAAAATATCTATAAAACTGCAAGTTTCATTATTTGTTTGAAATATTAAACTTTCGCACACTGTAATTGGCATGGCACAGGTAGTTTGACAAATTGCTTTATTTTATTGTTTAAAAATAAATACATTATCTTGTTTGTCATCTGATATAACGTCCTGTAACAATTGTAATGCAATATGATACAAAAACGTGAAAAAACATGCCTTTACTCTGCGAAAGCCTTTTTTTTTATTAATATTTTTTTTAGTTTGGTGCAACGAAATTTATACGATATACATGATATATTTGTTTTATGTAATAAATCCGTTTTTATTCTGTAGTTAGTCAACACTTTAGTTTTATCATGTATATCTATATATATATATATATATATAGTCATTTTTTCTCTGTCCTATATGTTCTCCTATTTATTTGTATTATAATCTTGTCATTTAATGTTGTCATTTTTATGTTATATTCAACATTGCCATACAGCGGGAGGTTTGGCATGCCAAAAAACCAGGTTCAACCCACAATTTTTTTCTTAAAATGTCCTGTACCAAGTAAGGGAAATGGCCATTGTTATATTATAGTTCGTTTCTGTGTGTTTTACATTCTAATGTTGTGTTTCTGTTTGGTTTTTGTTCTCCTCCTATATTTGATGCGTTTCCCTCAGTTTTAGTTTTTAACCTGGATTTGTTTTTTCTCTATCGATTTATGAGTTTCGAACAGCGGTATACCTCTGTTGCCTTTATTTATTCGTTTTAATTTGTGAACACAAAACGATTTTCAGTTTCATTTTTCAACATAATGAAATTCAACATTGATACTTCGAAACAGATTTAATAAAAAAGAGTTTCACACAGGAAATCATAGAATGTGTTTACTAAAAGCAAAGAGGTTGCTATCTTTCATAAGATAAATGGCAGAAAAAAACCACACAAAGTAAATTTTTGTTTATGAATGAGGGAAACGAGACCAGTTAAAATTTTTCACATAAACTTATTGAATCAACTGCAATAGACACTTTTACATATGGGTAAGGATTAATAAAATCTATATGTAGTTGGCTGACAGAGTTATTGCCCCAAAAATTATTTTGGATACATTTGATGAGAAAACAACCTTTATTTCATTTTTCATAATGATATAATTGGGAAATTCTGCTTTTGGAGTAAATAACAGGCTCAAAATGGTAAAAAAATACTACATAACATCGCTTAAATCTAAAAGAAGTAGACTAAAATTTTGTCAATATGTGGTTTTAAAGATTTTTTACACTGTCTTGTATTATTATTAACACAGTGGAAGTTATAGTATCAATTTGCCTAAATATCTTTCAATAATAGGTCATTTGCTGAAATACACAAAAATGGCTATAACATCCAAAGTTTCCATGGCAACAAGACCACGGCAATAAAAATGTTGGTCTTTTTCATGTTCTCATGGTTCATTCATTTTTAATACATACTTTAATGTAAACCAAAAAAAAAAAACTGGGCCAGTAATTTTTAAATTTGGGTCATCCTTACAGAGAATTGATGTTAAGTGTTTCAAAAGTGTCTAAAATATTTTGTCAGATGAACCTAAAATTTGAGGCAAAAATCGACCCTTACCGTACCTAATCCCTTTTCAACAGGTGCCATTACTCACGTTTGCATATAATATATATATATATGTCATCGTAACTATTAATATGAGGAATAACAAAAATAGATTCTTTTGTATCTTGGACGGATTTAGTTTTAAAGGACAGCATTTAAGAAATTATATATTCTAATTTCCGTGTACTTTTTTGTGAAGGAAGTTTTATTTTATTCTCATTCAATGCATAATTAGATTGATATTTAACTATTTTACGAATAATTTCCTTAATCATCAACTATATTTCTATAATCATTTGTCTGTGCAAAATACGAATGCATCTTCCTGGTTATTATAAAAAGAAAAAAAGATGACATTTGTTAACTGCTATCAACCCTATAATTTCCCCTTAAAAATGCTTGATTATTATTATAAATCTTATAATATAATGATATAATTAGAACAAACTGGAAACAGTCGAAAAGCAATGCAAAATACCTGTGATGTAAATGCTTTTTTTTAAAGATTTTTTTGTTTAATGACCAAGGTTGTGTTATCATTTCATTCAAATTAGGGATTACAACTAGTCATCGAGTATTCGAGTATCGCTCGGTTGTACCAAGTATCGAATACCAAAAATAATACTCGACTCGGTTTGTAAGAAAACTGCTGTCGTCTTTATTTAAAATTGATCATCTTGGGTTCCTTTCGGAAAAGTAAGTAGACATCACTGATTAATCATACTAGTAAATGAAATACATTTTGTTTCAAATGTGTGTTAAATTATCATTTAAAATTCCTTCAAAAATACGTGATGTATACCTAGGCTAACACTTAAACTATCATGTCTTAGCCATTCCGTCACATAGGTACCGTCAGAGCCATTCCTTTTATATAAGTTTTTCACTGAATGGACAGTCTAATAAGTGGACCCATTGTCGTGCTGAATGAAAAATCGTGAAACTATGTAGTATGCATGGTTTCCGTGTTCTCCATTACCGGAAATTAGCTTAGCTGATAAAATATTGTTATGCGAGTTTTTACTGTTTTTTTTATAGCTGCATTGTCGCCTTATTCGCAATAATAGAACTATTAGAAACATTGCTGAATTTATAGTATTGAACTTTAAGTACATTATCATTTACAAAGTAAATATTGAAACTATCAATATAAACTGGCTTTGTCCTACCTTCCATTTTATTTCACCACCTTTAATATAGATCTATTACAACAGATTTACACACTGTGCAGAATTGTACAGAATCTCTTTGAAAACAAAAGCTTAAATAAGTGTAAGGTGTCGAAAAAATAAAACGGAATTCACAATTACACCTGTGCTTGTTAGTCCGTTGATTTCTTACTTCACAATTTATAAAAGATACAAATATTTTTATATCCTTTCTATAATTTACAACAAATGGTAAATTCTTCCTTAAAAAAAATCAATGCCGAGAAACATTATCTTTCTTTCTTTAACTTTAATGGATTAAGTTCACCAGGACAATATTTTAACAAAACTGAGTTTTATTTCCGGGAATGTTTTTGCCAAAGTTTCATTTTATTTACTTAATATCTAATATTGGATTTTTTTTACATATATTCCCTGACTTTTAAAGTATCATACATGTTATATACATATTTAAAGCACAACGATACATAGTACTCAATTGTATGCACCACACATGGGATCATTTTAAATAACAAACAAAAGAAAAAACACTTTAGAATATAAAAAGAGAATCACATATTAACTGAATTAATTTGTACCTCTTTTTTTATGTTTGAATACTAAATATTTTCAGATAAATTCCTAAACATTCAATTATTTATTTATTTCCACAACATAAACGAAAAGGAATCGTTGAGAAATGAAGTCAAGTTTTTCATTTTTGATCAGTCATAAAAGTTTTATTTCTTCAATTTTTTCAAATTTTAATATTGGAATATTTTCAAAGAGGTTCCCTCACAGATAAAACAAAATGAAGCCAACATAAGCCACCCTGATGACAGCATCACGATTAAGGTTCATTAATGCGTTAGTAAGACACGTATTGTGTCTTTTATATAATCATACTCCTGTAGGAATTGCTCAGATCTATGAAATGGGAAACTTGACCACATATCACAGATATGAAGTATGAATGCATTGCATTTTTTAGAACGGTATGAACACAGTTGATGTACAGCTATACTGTAGTTTTTAAAATGATTAACACTTAGAAACGCATTATGCGCTAAAAGATTTTTGACTTTGGCATATGATATCTTTATTTCTGATATCCTTATTTATAATACCCTTTAACAAAATTTTCATGAGAACATAACAAAGTAGCTGTGTATGACTGAATGTAAAAATTAGAAGTTTGTCTCCAACTGAAAATAATATACGCCATTCCAATTCTTCGGCTGGTTACCCTTTGATCACCAGCCCAGTAGTCAGCACTTTTTGTGCTGACATGAATTATCATTGATATGGTTACATTTATAAATTAACTGTTTACAAAATATTGAATTTTTGAAATACTAAGGCTTGTCTACCTCAGGCATATATTACCTTAGCTGAATTTGGCAAAACTTTTATGAATTTTGGTCCTCAATGCTCTTCAACTTCGTACTTTATTTGGCCTTTTTAACTTTTTTTGGATTCGAGCGTCACTGATGAGTCTTTTGTAGACGAAACGCGCGTCTGGCGTATATACAAAATTTAGTCCTGGTATCTATGATGAGTTTATTGATACCAACTGGCGCAAACAGCACTTCATGATTTACGATCAACTGCTTTGTCTTGTGATATTACCAGGCATTATTTGGCCTGTTAATCCACTGTGTGGCAGGTTTGACCGAATAGTTACTATGAAGGCAACGGTCAAGGTCGATAAAGCCATTCCTGTCGATCACACATAGTCCGTGTAAAATGGGAGTAATATCATCCAAAAGTACATTTTTGAATGGGAGATTTGACAAATAAAATTCAACTCTGAATCGTTCACATTTTTTTGTGTGGCATTTTGGAATGCTTACTTCAGACATAACATTGCAAATAAAACTGAGAATGGAAATGGGGAATATGTCAAAGAGACAACAACCCGACAATAGCGAAGATAACAGCCGAAGGCCACCAATGGGTCTTCAATACAGTGAGAAACTCCAGAATCCAGATGAGTCCTTCTGCTGGCCCCTAAACAAATATGTATACTAGTTCAGTGATTATGGACGTTAAACCTGGTTTAATATCTTCTGTCTTTGATAATAAAAACTTCTTCGAAGGGTTTGTAAGTGCCGATGTTATTGTATCAAGATATTGTCACACTTGGGATTTTTTAACTTTTTGTCTTCGAGCGTCACTGTTAAGTCTTTTGCAAACGAAACGCGCCTCTGGCGTGAACACAAAATTCAATCCTGGTACCTATGATCATGATGATGAGTTTATTGAAAACATACATATTATCCATATCTTTCCCACGCATATCGAGTTCTTCAATAAAACTTCCTCCGGTAATGTTTATTGTTTGACCAAAACTAAATAAATTATCATGAACTGTATGCATCAATCTAATTGTGTTAACATGGTTTTCTATACCGACTATATTTTGACGCAATTACTGATACAGGAATACACATACGTCATTTAAAAAATCTAAGGAAAAACAAATGTCATGACATTCTTTTATCAGATAATCAGTGTACTTGATAACATTAATGGGTACACTTAAAAGCAGCATACACTGTATGTACTGTCCGCAAACGGAAAACGTATATCTTAGCTCAAAAAATTATGATTTAAAATTTATATAGTTGCAAACATTTGATTGAATAAAAGTAAACTTTTGCATATCATTTTGAAAATACATTGTCTAACAAAATGATTTAATATATGTTATCGAATACACAAAAGAAATTCACAGATAATGCAGACGTTGAAGGAAAATATCTATAAAACTGCAAGTTTCATTATTTGTTTGAAATATTAAACTTTCGCACACTGTAATTGGCATGGCACAGGTAGTTTGACAAATTGCTTTTTTTATTGTTTAAAAATAAATACATTATCTTGTTTGTCATCTGATATAACGTCCTGTAACAATTGTAATGCAATATGATACAAAAACGTGAAAAAACATGCCTTTACTCTGCGAAAGCCTTTTTTTTTATTAATATTTTTTTTAGTTTGGTGCAACGAAATTTATACGATATACATGATATATTTGTTTTATGTAATAAATCCGTTTTTATTCTGTAGTTAGTCAACACTTTAGTTTTATCATGTATATCTATATATATATAATTTAAAAGTAAAAAACACAAAAAATCACATCATAAATCGAACATTGTTTCTGTTAGCGCTTTCACCGCATCTCCAGCGGTCTGATGAACCGCTGGAGATGCGGTGAAAGCGCTAACAGAAACAATGTTCGATTTATGATGTGATTTTTTGTGTTTTTTACTTTTAAATTATATTTTCTGTACCAAGGACTTTTTATTTATCAAAATATATATATATATATATAGTCATTTTTTCTCTGTCCTATATGTTCTCCTATTTATTTGTATTATAATCTTGTCATTTAATGTTGTCATTTTTATGTTATATTCAACATTGCCATACAGCGGGAGGTTTGGCATGCCAAAAAACCAGGTTCAACCCACAATTTTTTTCTTAAAATGTCCTGTACCAAGTAAGGGAAATGGCCATTGTTATATTATAGTTCGTTTCTGTGTGTTTTACATTCTAATGTTGTGTTTCTGTTTGGTTTTTGTTCTCCTCCTATATTTGATGCGTTTCCCTCAGTTTTAGTTTTTAACCTGGATTTGTTTTTTCTCTATCGATTTATGAGTTTCGAACAGCGGTATACCTCTGTTGCCTTTATTTATTCGTTTTAATTTGTGAACACAAAACGATTTTCAGTTTCATTTTTCAACATAATGAAATTCAACATTGATACTTCGAAACAGATTTAATAAAAAAGAGTTTCACACAGGAAATCATAGAATGTGTTTACTAAAAGCAAAGAGGTTGCTATCTTTCATAAGATAAATGGCAGAAAAAAACCACACAAAGTAAATTTTTGTTTATGAATGAGGGAAACGAGACCAGTTAAAATTTTTCACATAAACTTATTGAATCAACTGCAATAGACACTTTTACATATGGGTAAGGATTAATAAAATCTATATGTAGTTGGCTGACAGAGTTATTGCCCCAAAAATTATTTTGGATACATTTGATGAGAAAACAACCTTTATTTCATTTTTCATAATGATATAATTGGGAAATTCTGCTTTTGGAGTAAATAACAGGCTCAAAATGGTAAAAAAATACTACATAACATCGCTTAAATCTAAAAGAAGTAGACTAAAATTTTGTCAATATGTGGTTTTAAAGATTTTTTACACTGTCTTGTATTATTATTAACACAGTGGAAGTTATAGTATCAATTTGCCTAAATATCTTTCAATAATAGGTCATTTGCTGAAATACACAAAAATGGCTATAACATCCAAAGTTTCCATGGCAACAAGACCACGGCAATAAAAATGTTGGTCTTTTTCATGTTCTCATGGTTCATTCATTTTTAATACATACTTTAATGTAAACCAAAAAAAAAAAACTGGGCCAGTAATTTTTAAATTTGGGTCATCCTTACAGAGAATTGATGTTAAGTGTTTCAAAAGTGTCTAAAATATTTTGTCAGATGAACCTAAAATTTGAGGCAAAAATCGACCCTTACCGTACCTAATCCCTTTTCAACAGGTGCCATTACTCACGTTTGCATATAATATATATATATATATATGTCATCGTAACTATTAATATGAGGAATAACAAAAATAGATTCTTTTGTATCTTGGACGGATTTAGTTTTAAAGGACAGCATTTAAGAAATTATATATTCTAATTTCCGTGTACTTTTCTGTGAAGGAAGTTTTATTTTATTCTCATTCAATGCATAATTAGATTGATATTTAACTATTTTACGAATAATTTCCTTAATCATCAACTATATTTCTATAATCATTTGTCTGTGCAAAATACGAATGCATCTTCCTGGTTATTATAAAAAGAAAAAAAAGATGACATTTGTTAACTGCTATCAACCCTATAATTTCCCCTTAAAAATGCTTGATTATTATTATAAATCTTATAATATAATGATATAATTAGAACAAACTGGAAACAGTCGAAAAGCAATGCAAAATACCTGTGATGTAAATGCTTTTTTTTAAAGATTTTTTTGTTTAATGACCAAGGTTGTGTTATCATTTCATTCAAATTAGGGATTACAACTAGTCATCGAGTATTCGAGTATCGCTCGGTTGTACCAAGTATCGAATACCAAAAATAATACTCGACTCGGTTTGTAAGAAAACTGCTGTCGTCTTTATTTAAAATTGATCATCTTGGGTTCCTTTCGGAAAAGTAAGTAGACATCACTGATTAATCATACTAGTAAATGAAATACATTTTGTTTCAAATGTGTGTTAAATTATCATTTAAAATTCCTTCAAAAATACGTGATGTATACCTAGGCTAACACTTAAACTATCATGTCTTAGCCATTCCGTCACATAGGTACCGTCAGAGCAAATATTCTAGTCTGCAAGACTGTAATTTACAAAGTTGAAAAATTAAGAAATAATTCATGGCAGCCGTAGATTTGTTTTCATTTAACCATGGCTTGGGCATTTACATTCGATTATTTTACCCTGAGCGTTAGCTAGGGGTAAAAAAAGAATACAAATGCCCAACCCATGGTTAAATGAAAACAAATCTACGGCTGCCATGAATTATTTCGATTCTAATAGGTCAAATTCGGTAGTTTTGTTAACCGTGAAAGCCCTAAACATACTATACTGTTTTGGCTGTTCCATTTTACCCAATTTTGATAATATTAGTAGTATCATGTAATTCAAAGATTTTTTTTCAATCGCATTTTTCTTCCAATGTAATTTTATTCGTTCTGAGGCGTACAAGAAGCTTTAAAACTCTCGGTATTTACACATTTGAATTTTTGTTTACGGAAACATACTTGTGACGTCACCTTGTTTCGTTGCCATGCCAAGACCATTACATCATTTCGCGGAATTTTCGTTTTATGAAAATTTAACATGAAAAATAAATTGAAATGGACTGATTTGTTTATTTTGGCTGAAGAATAGAGATAAATATATTGTTTCTGAATCTTGGCCTAAGTAAACTGGGGGTTTTGATGTCGAAAATTGAGAATATTTGGCAGTACAAATAAGTTAGTCGAAGGGCGGAACGGCCGTTCTTGTGTATTACTGCGTTTGCGCTGAATGTAGATTTATTGCGATTATACTGGTTGACCGTCATATTAGAATCGGCTTTCTCCAATGATAGTTGACAAGAAAATGGTTCCAATAAAACCTGGTCGTGGATTATATATGAAACAGAGATTACTGGAATAGAGGTGCACATCACGTAAGTTGCACCATAAACATGAAGCTTAATGATTACAGGCTTATCAACTATCCATTTAACAAAATCATACACATGATACAGTTCGGTTTAAGTCCGTTAAATATCTTATTTTTTGCTGTGGATTTTTATTTATCCTGATAAATATGAAATATTTGAGAACTACGGTAATTTTATTCGATCATTAGTTGCATAAAATCAAGTACACATTTACGGTATAGATAAAGCATATTCTAGGTGTTTAGTATTACATACCGAGAAATGTCTGGATTAATCGAATGGAAGTGTTAAAGATAGACAAGTTTACAATAACATCCAATTGGCAACATCACATGTGTTTTAATGTTTTAGTAATCTGCAGAAAATAATGACATTACGCATGTTATTATGTTTTGCCTTGAACATGTTGAAGCACGTTTCATTGAAATGTGGTATAGTCCAGGTTGTTTCTTATAAACAATGACCAGGCGTTCTGATAGGAAAAAAACCTTCATATACGTATATGTTTTACCACAACTCTGACTGACTTATAAAAACATATTTCTTTTTTTTCGGGAACGTTTTTTTGTTAAAATAGCTATGAAGTTTGGCATAGGGTGTCAATTACAAGTACATTTTTCATTGACATTGCTTTTCTGGTAGTTGACCTCTTATTAGATAACAAGATATATATTTCTTTATTCCGTCATACATTGAACGACAAAATTACTTTATTTCTAAATGTGTGACGTCAAACGCGTGATTCTACATCAATTAAATGTTAATCTAACCACGAGTCTGTCAGGGTAAGGATTCGATCCCAGTACTTAAAATCTTTCAATCCTTTATGGGTGGATTTGACATAATATTGGAATGACAAAACTGCACCTAATGGCTATTTTTTCCCCTACATTTTCAAAATCAGAACGCTACGAAGTTACCTTATAGGCATACACATTTTCTTTATAATTCACTGATAGTACTGTTTTGTAACATTTTTTACCAAAAGACACATTTATCAGGATTGATATTCTTCAGTATAAAACTTAGACACATGTTGTACTGGTTATATTTATTATTTATGTTGGTTGTACTTGTAATATTTATGATAAGTTTCAATTAATGTCTTTGTATACATCTCTACTGTAATTGATGTAATAACCGTATAAACTGATACCATTTGTTAAATTATCGACTCAAACAATTTGTTAACATTTGCTGCTCACAAGAAAGCTATTGAAACACTAGTCCCAAGTGGTCAAGTAGAAATCATTCCTTCATGAATTTTACCATGATTGGGCTGACGTTTATAGCATATCCGTTTTACTTATGAAAAAGGATACCTTCCAAAGTCGAAACTTAATTTTCGTCCTCTTATCCCCGAATGTGAGTCGGTTTGTGTTTTTAACATCTTGATAGCATTGGTTACAGAAAGTGGTTCGGTCAACATCGTGTATCGAAAAATAAATAACGTCAAGACACACTATCAGAAACACTCAACCAATAATATAAGCATATTCCCTAATATACCAAACTTTTTAGAATTATTCATTACTACAAATTGAAACAAGAAACTGTTGGCAATAACTATTTGCACGTGTCATCATTGTTTTATGTATATCAAATTTGAATACTAAATTAGAACTACAGATTTAATTTTACTGACCAATTTCTTCAATAAACCTAAAGATTAATACCTTGCCTCGAAATTAAAGGTAAAATGTCCGTTGTAATGATCTTGATATTTTTAAGAGGATTGTAACACTTTTAATTTAATATCTTAATAATATGTAAAAAAATCAGAAATGGATATTTCATAACGGTCAACCAACTCGTGATTGCGTCCGTAAAATTTACGAATGGATGATTTCAACTTCACCATTTGTAACTCTTATCTTAATATATTCCTTGTAAGCAGCAACCGTCTTTTAAGAAAATCATGATTTGAAATACTAGCCAAGAAATATCGTATTATTTGGGAGATATATAATGCAGGCTCTACTGGAATGTTGCTACATTGAAATCGTAATTTGGAAGCTGAGATCATCTCTTTTGTAACTTTATATCATTTTATGCAAACAAAAGAAGGCAGATTCACTTAATATACTGAATCATGGTAAAATAATGAATCCTTGCTCGCCACACGTCCCCTCGTACATATCTTATTTCTTCTTTATTCTTTTCTTTACACTTAGAGCTAAACATATTTAGAAATACAATGACTTTATAATTTTCATGTATACATTCATTGACATGTCTTCTAAAATCATAATTTGTAAAACAAATCAACTGTACATAAAATAACATTGCATTTAAAATATTTAAAAAATATATTATGCATTGAACTAAATGAAGTGACAAAAACAAAGCAAAGTACAATAAATTATATTTTTATGAATGTTCTTAACTCAACAACTTGAATGTCAAATACAAAATATTTTCTCAAACTATGTTTTAAATATTTAATTGGTGAAGCGTAAGTTGTCTTCGGCTGATTGAACGTCATGAAGTTCAATATACATAACGTCGAAAATATAAAACATTTATTGTATTTTTAAGTCAATGTTTGGAATAATAGTATGACATCACCACATCAAACGAATGAAAAACAGCTTTCAGATTCCTGACTTGGAACAGGCATTTTCTTATTAAGAAATTCACAAGTTCTCTGCAAAGCATGGGTATACCTATATGCTGTTTATATTCTCCACCTTTGTTGATGATTGATATAAAAAAAATATTGTTCCGTTTTGGTTCTTTTAGAACACTTATCCATGTTGTAACCGAGACTTTTAACTATTGTAGTAAACCTTTAGACTGTCAAATTGGTACCACTTATGTTATCTGTTATCAACTTGATCCGATGCGTGCATGTACTGTTTAATAAAATAACTCACAAAGGCACTTTTAAATACAGTCTCTTTAATTGTCTTATTATGCTTGCAATCGGACACAATTTAACAATCTCGCTAAAAACTAATTTTGCTGATATATTGTCTCCTATTAACTGTAAAGCAGTGCCTAGACAATAGTATGCTACTGATTTAGGAGTCTTCTCAATTCCAATAAAATAATTGTCGGCAATTGTCAAATTGAGATCTCGGAAGGAAATTTGACATTCTCGCACATTGTTCAGATTGTAATAACATAAGAAAGACAGAAAATGTGCGTAAGCTACAGGTGGTATTATAACACATGTTCTGTCAATAAGCAGTTCTATAGGAATAAATGTAGAAGTTTGAAAAATGACATAATCTACCAATACATATTTAAGGGAATGCACCAATCCTTGCTTTCTCATGGCATGCCATTTGAGTAGACGACGTTGCACGACGGACAATTCTGTTCTTGGGAACAGTTTGTCAGGTGTACACTTCGAGAGTGCATACAAAATAATTATGAGAGAATTCCTATATTGTTTATCCTTGTAAAAAAAGGAAGCAATCATCAACCATCCCGATACAGTATTGTGGTTTATGCTCATTAGTAGATAACTCAGACAAATGTTGTATTGTTTATATTGATTCTTTTGACTTAGTGCACTGGTCAGATATATGGACTCACATGTCTTGTAGCACACCAATGACACGAAATATGCATGAAGGTATTTCAATTTCTTGGAATTATAAACCATAATGTAATATACAGCTCTACTGAAGTACTTATGTGTATCCTTCACAGAATCGGAACGGACAAATATGTCTGACTTTAAAAGTTTATTTATATCTTCAAAATACAAGTAATTGTCATTTTTATGAATATTGCATGACATAACCGAAATATGTGAAATTTGTTTTGAAAAGAAAATACATTGCCATCCAAAGCCAAATAAAACACGGAGTGTATCAATCAAATTATCCCCATCAAGACCTTCTATCTTATTCTCAAACAAATTATTTTCTGGTATGAAATAATGCGGACAAACTTTATACTGCACGCAATAAATCAGCCTACGGAAACATCTCATAAAACAAGGTATTATATTGTCAGGTGTCCATACAGTGGGCGGCAACTCTTCTGATATCCAGAAAATAATTGTCTTAAGATAATAAGAACACAATAAATCTTTACATCTACTATCAGTGTTTATTATATCCTTTAAAATAATTTTCATCAGGGCGTAACACAGTAACTGCGTATGACTAAATGTATAAAGTAGAAGTTTTTCTCCAACTGAGAATGACATCCTCCATTCTAGCTCCTCCTGTGATGACCCTTTAAAACCAATTGGGACAAAAAGCACACCATGATTAATGATCATCTCCTTGGTATTTTCATTTGGCCATGAATTATTTGACCTCGTAATCCATTGTGACGCAGACGTGACCCAATATTTACTATGAAGGCAAACAGCATAGTCAAAATCCCCTTTTCTGTCGGATAAACAAGGTCCATGTACAACGGGCGTGTTCTCGTGTAAAAAAGTATTCCTGAATAAGGTACTTGACAAATAATTGTCCTCTCTGAATTGTTCACAGATTTCACGCATGATGGCTAGAGGACTGCTGATAAGACGTAGCATAACATAGCCTAGTTTTGTATCTTCTGTAAACATTGTAAAATAAGTTGTTGTAGAATTGAAAACAATAGATGTTATATTGTCGTGAACCTCGACGGATTTTATTACATACATAATATCTAGATCACTACCAATCATCTGCAATCCTTCACCAAAACTCCCGCTGGTAATGCATACTCTGATGTCGTCACTCGATAAATTATCAGAAACTGTATTCATTAATCTTAATGTTTTTACGTGATTTTCAGATCCGACTATGTTTTTGCATAGATACTGGTAAAGGGATATTGAAATAGCTGAAACAATAAAGTTTCAACATAATTAAATGTAACTACAAAATGCATATCGTAGTGAAATATGTAACATGTTTAAGTGTATAAAACATACTGGTATGCCCTGTCTGAAAGCAAATGATGATTATTATAAGATACCTTTTTTTGTAAAAAAATAAATATTTCAGGAACAAAGCCTTATCAAAAACATCGTGTAACTGTTAATGTGTCACTGGAAATTTTAAGTTAAAGTTACAAAACAGTCAACTTGACCTTTGATAATTTCTTTCAAAATACAAATATTCTGATGTATTTGCAACCGTTCTATTGCGGTAACATATCTTTAAAAATGTACAATTTACAGTACAGTTGTCATATTAAGCCTTTTTCAACTCGTTTTTATAGTTGGTTCTTATGTTCTACTGCTATACCACTGTCCAAGGTTAGGGGGAGGGATGGGATCCCGCTTCATGTTTAGCCCCGTCACATTATTTGTGACTGTCCCAAGTCTGTAATTCAGTGTTTGTCGTTTGTTCATGTGTTAAATATTTGTTTTTCGTTCATTTTTTTTTATATAAATAAGGTTGTTAGTTTTCTCGTTTGAATTGTTTTGCATTGTCATATCGGGGCTTTTTATAGCTGACTATGCAGTATGGGCTTTGCTCATTGTTGAAGGCCATATGGTGACCTATAGTTGTTAATGTCTGTGTCATTTTGGTCTCTTGTGGACAGTTCTCTCATTAGCAATCATACCACATTTTCTTTTTTATACATATATCTCATTATAAATTCAAAGGGACCATTGTGAATGCTTGCTTTTAAAAATAGCATTGAATCCTAATATAATACTGAGGAGACACAGATTATTATTCCTGTACACCAACGCTTGCCTGATTGATCGATTGGTCAATTGATTGTTGTTGAACACCACTTTCAGCACTATTTGCTGTATCATGGCTGTCAATTTTAGTAACTGGTTGTTTGAATTTACACTTATTCTGTTGAATGAACTTACATGCAAACAATTTATATTTCTCCTCTAGTTTAAAGTACTCATATAATGTTAAGTAATTATAGTTACACGACTTTGAATCCACATATTGACATTTAAATGTAAATCAAAGTGCTGCATCTGTCACGGAATATTTGTTTCTAAACTTAAGTTGTCTAAATATATAATTATATATATATACTTCGTGTATTGTATCAGATATCCTTGTTTAATTCCTACACGAGGGTAACACCTCCCGAAACGAAAGCTTATTTTTATAAGCTAGAGTTAGAGGAGGGGATAAGATCTCTGCACAAAACAAGGCGGTGTTGTCGTAGAAGTTAGAAAAAAAGTACAGGTTCCAGCCCCGGCGCCGGGGAGGAAGTTACGAAACAAATCTACTCGAACATCGTTAGGTTGATTTTCTAGGCACTTTATACATATTCTAAGGCCTGGTATTTCTTAATCATAAGAAATCCGATGGACAAGGTATAATTTGCAGTTGTCACTACACACAGGCAGACATATACATATATTTATTTACAGTGATTGTATGCTTCTAAAAATAGATTAGCATCCTGCAATTATACTGAAGAGATGAGTAGATGATCATTTCTGTACACTAAAAATAAATACTTCGTGTATTATATCAGAGATCCTTGTTTAATTCCAACACGAAGGTAACACCTCCCGAAACGAAAGCTTATTTTTATAAGCTAGAGTTAGAGGAGGGGATAAGGTCTCTGCACAATGCTAGGCGGTGTTGTCGTAGAAGTTAGAAAAAAAGTACAGGTTCCAGCCACGGCGCCGGGGAGGAAGTTACGAATCAAATCTACTCTAACATCGTAAGGTTGATTTTCTAGGCACTTTATATATATATATATATAAACAAGTCTAAATTGAAAACTACGTTCAAACCTATGATTGCGTTGGATAAAAACCGCAATTTTTATACGTGTGCATGTAAAACAAATTTCGTTGTAGAAGGGTCTAAAAACAGCACAAACAACATTTTCTAAAAGACCAAAAAGTGAAAAAGTATATTTAAACAAAACGCATTTGACTACAAATCACTCGACATAAGTGTAAAACTATGCAAAGGGGAAAACCAACGACATAATCTTTATAAAAACAAGAAACGAGAAACGAGAAACTTAATGAACCACATCAACAAACGACAACTACTGAACATCAGATTCCTAACTAAGAACAGGTTCAAATAATTGCATCGGGATTAAACGTTTGAATGGTACCAAACCTACTCCCTTATTTGAAACAATAGTGTAACATCACAATATATTCAAAAATAATAGTCCTGCTCTTTTGTTACTGAAAGTAATGTATTGTACATTTTATATATGGCGTATAAGTCCGGTCGACAACAAGAAATGGACACATAACAAACTCTTGTTTCCGGATCATATTGATTGTTTTGTTGTATTAATTTGTAAATGCTAAATTGTGTATATTATTCCAATTGAAGGTAATCAATGTTATATGTTAATACCAAACAAACGACCGAAAATATATATAGGTCAATATTTAGAATATAAAATAGAGGACACCTTCAAAATTATGGTCAAAATATCAGTGTGATTAAAGTTTACAGCTTTCTAAAAAAAAAGCATCACGAACAGTCAAGTGCGGTATCTTTTTAAAACAATATGATTGTCTGTCTTCTAACAGACGCAAAACCGTTTTTTTGTCCATTTCTTCAGAGGTTTGCATTCTGTGATTTTAGATGTATATAAGACATACACATAGAGAACATAGAGAACAGTTAATACTACTAAGTTTATGTAATCACAAAGAAAAAGGAACGTGTCGTTGCTATACAATTCCAGGACTTACATAAGCAAAGAAATATCTGCGTGCATTAATAATTTATATTGTAAACGAAAAGGTATAATTGCGAGATCATGAGAATATATTTTACTTCTCTATAAAACTATGCATTCAAATAATATTTCCCAAATTTTCAATTTTCAATTCATTTTTTACCGATACCTACATCATGTACACATACAAGGCCATTTTCAAAACAATAATAAATATTTCTGAAAAAAAATAAAATAGGAAATTATCATTATTTTTACCTTTTCTTATTTACAATTTAAGTCATAAATACACAAAAGATGAATCTTACCTTCCATAATGTTTCACCACCGATGACAGCAGATTTATATACTGTACAGAATTTTACAGAATCACTTTAAAGTCAAATATTGAAATCACGTGTAGGTCTTGTGAAGTTCGGAAAAGGATAATTAATTCACAAATAGACCTTTCCTTGGCACTGCTTATTTAGAAGTTGACTTCCAATTTGTTAATATGTTCGTAATATTATTCTTTTTATATCCATTCGAATGTATACATGATAGTTTATTGCTTCCCTATATAGATTAATTGAATAAAAGGAAACACTTGTTTGTAATGATGATAAATTTAGTTTAAAAGTATTCAATTTATAAGGATAACTTATTTATATTTCCGGAAATGTTTTAGTCATAGACGTTTTATTTAGTTTTCAGTTTTGTTTCATCTTTGAACATGGAAATTTTCAAATGATTTCCCCTTACATTCAATTAGTTATTGATAGTTATATCTAATAATACATCTTATAGCATCACATCTGTGAAGTTATATGCCTATAAAAGGTATCTTACAAAAAAAGAAAATGAAGTCAAGCTTTTCAATCAAATTTTAATATTGAACAGTTTAAATAGAACCCATTGCATTCATATTATGTATCTATAATTATATTTCAGAGGAAACTATGATTGCTTTATCCTTATCATTCATAAAACAGGTACAAAAAGAAATATTTTGAAACAATATCAAGATTTTCATTTCAGATAGTGTATTCTTTGATATGAAGGCACAATGTTCCTTTGATGAGTTTTTTGTTTCTTCAAGATATGTATCTAAAAAGTCAAATCAAAAACATATTGCACTCCAAAGAAAATTCTAAACGTAAAGTCCTTAATCAAATGGCAAAATCAAAATTTCAAACACATCAAACGAATGGACAACAACTATTATACTCCTGACTTTTTTTATTTAGAAACATAGCATGATGGCTAATACACAGCTCGAAACACTTCATTTTTTACAAAATATAACAAAAAAGACGAAACTCACCAATGACAACCTTGTTCGTCTTAAATGACAAGTACAAGTAGATGGAATTCGGGAACGACAAACAATCCAGCACTTAGAAAACGTTGACATTATTCCCTCGATGATATGGTATTCACCAGTTCATTAGCCATGCTGTTAAATATATGAGGCATCATTAACATCATTTAATGCATTGTATGCATTTAAAATGTTTCTGAAGTCAGTGTAAGCGTGTCAAGCAAGTGAGCATTTGTTGTATATCTTAATTATGTTACTTTATACATGTATCGTGGTTCAGTTTCTACAATATACCGCCTCTCACTACAGTTCAAGCCATGCGGTTATACAAATTTTACGTTAAAGTATTACCCTGATCTGCGTTTATTACAAACGAAGAAAACATAATTTAGAAAAAAATATAAAACCGGAGAACGGAAGAAAAAGATTACTACCCGAGTTGTATATTGAGTCAATTGTTTTCACCTTATTTGAAGCTTTAAGATTTCTTCAACTGGCTTTTAAATCAAGAAAAACAGAGTGCGATACGGAAAATAGACACAAAACTGTGTTCATGTGATTGGCTTATCCAGCATCATCAAACGATATAACGTTATTTATATTGGCTAGTCATTAGGTTTTTGATGACTTCAAAACGTTAAGACGATGTATATTTCGTCCCTATTAACAGACATATGTAATTTTTTAGTAAAATTTAAAAAGCTCACATTTTCAACTGGAAATCTTTTTGTTTATCAAAAGTTATCACATTATGAATCGTACACAATGTGCAGGTTCGTGATTGTTTCGATGTGTTGAAAACCTATTACATGCCTTCAGTTGTTATGTGCTCTAATACTGACTGATAGTCTTTTTGGCACATTCCTATTTCCATTTTCATTAAAATGACTGATGCTTGACACATGAATAAGATATTTTTCATGTTATACTTGCATGTTCACCAAATCAATTAGCGGGTTTTATATTTGTTAATATAGAAAACAAAATATTTACTTAACAATTCGTGATAATTTGGCACAACTTTTTGGGATTTTGGATCCTCAATGCTCTTCAACTTTGTACTTGTTTGGCTTTATAAATATTTTGATATGAGCGTCACTGATGAGTCTTAAGTAGATGAAACGCGCGTCTGGGGTACAAAATTATACTCCTGGTACTTTTGATAAGAATTTACACCACTTGGTCGATGCCACTGCTGGTTGAAGTTTCGTCCCTGAGGGTATCACCAGCCCAGTAGTCAACACTTCGGTGTTGACATGAGTATCAACAATGTTGTCATTTTTATAAATTGCCTGTTAACAAAACTTTGAATTTTTCGAAAAACTCAGAATTTTCTCATCCCAGGCATAGATTACCTTAGACGTATTTGGCACAACTTTTTGGAATTTTGGATCCTCAATGTTCTTCAACCTTGTACTTGTTTGGTTTTATAAATATTTTGATATGAGCGTCACTGATGAGGATTATGTAGACGAAACGCGCGTCTGGCGTACAAAATTATAATCCTGGTACTTTTGATAACTATTTGATATAGCTGACATAAGCTCTCGTTTTTTAATTTGAATAGTGATTAAGCATTCGTCGAAAGATTATATATTGGAATAACATAATTCGTGTTGCTATCAATCAATATCCAGTCCTCGTTCGTTTTAAAACCTTAAGTATGTGATCCAAAATCTTAAATTCCAAACATAAAGACAGAAAACATTCTTTTGTTAGATATGAACTCGTATATCTATATGCTAATAATTCATATTGACGTCAAACAAATTTTGAAAAAAAAACATAAGTAAAGTCCATATATATACTAAGTAATCTATGTTTATGTGAGGCCATACATAATTATGATTTCGTTTCAACTTTGTGCGCAGCCTATCTAGATTTGTAGGAAAACAAGAAAGTCGTTAATCGGTTCTTTTCTGAAATTTTTACATTTAAAAACTCCAAAAAATATATAGTTTCTATATACTTTTACTTCATTTTTATATTTTATGTTTTATATAAGCTTTGGAATTCAAATATTTTGGCCACGAGCATCACTGAAGAGACATGTTTTGTCGAAATGCGCATCTGGTGCAACAAAAATAGTACCGTTGATGTTATTACATATGTGAGAGATAGTTTCTCAATTCCGACACTTTCTTTTCATTGGTACTCATACCACCTCTACTTATATCTACTAAATGATTAACTTAATGTTGTGGAGATATTTAATTTTTGAGTAGACTGTCAACGAAACCAATAATTCATAATGCACATCAGAATAATCTTGACATATATGAGTTAAATCCTCCAAGACGGATCAACCGTCCTATCCATTAAATGAGGACCGCTAATCAGATATTTTCTATTTTGCTACATAGATAAGTGACGTCAACTAGACTTCTGTCATATGACACGCCAGCAAACATATTTACCTTCACATAAAAGCATTTTTAGTAATTGATTTAAAGCTGTGCTGATATTGTACTATTGTTTATATAACATCAAATGAGTCGGCAGCATTCAACATGATGTTTTATTTAAAACATTTAAATACATTTTCATTAATTACACGTATAATATCCTACCTTTTGCAGTTTAAAGTTGATGAAATGATTATTTAAGCTTATTTATATTAATAAGATATTGCAAAATATGTCCCAATCCCAAAAAAATAGTACTGACTTTTTGTTCGGTTTATGATAAAGAAAACGAATGGCTACATTAATACCACCATAAACAATAAAAAATGTATGGCTATGATAAAACCCAATGTAATAATAATTATCAGAAGGACAGGGTTATCGTTCTTCCCTCGGCAAAAATTTACGTGATCCTGAATCGTATAAAATAATAGATAATTGAAACGGGTAATGCTTTAAAAAACAAAAACAATCCGACCAAACAGCAAAAACATCATACGGCACATAACGGGTCTTATAACAGAGCTGAAATAACCAAATGAGGAGTCAAGCTTCAGCTGTTCATTAACTAATAATGTTTACTAATCTGCCAAGTTGAACTACAAAGCATAGAAAAAAAAACAACACCTGCAATTAGCAAAGGCTAGAAAAAAACATGAGGAAAGGTCCGGACAACAAATGTGCGACAGACATACAAACATGTAATAACAATTAGTTATGTCAGTCCCTGTATTCTTAAATATTTTGCATGTTCGAAATCTTACCTGTCAGTAAGAGTAACATAAACTGTCTTTTAAACATGCAAAATCCCTTGTCAGGTTATAGCGATGTCCAATTGCTATATGCGAAACGTTTCTGAAAGTTTAACTGCAAATTTTTAACGCCAATAAATTGTAGTTTGAAATGGTGAAGGATTATCTCAGCCAACTACATTAAATATATAAAGCTTGGTGAAACACCCCACACATAATGTCAGTACAATCCATTTTACAACTGATTTATTTAGTTTTTAGATTACATAGATATAAGAAGATGTTGTATGCGTACTAAAAAGACAACTCTCAATCAAAGTCACAATTTATAAAAGTAAACCATTATAGGTAAAAATACGGTCCCTAACACGAAACCTTGGCTCACACTGATTCGAACAGCAAGCGATAAAAGGCCCAAAAAGTAGTGTAAACCCATTTAAACCAGAAAACCAACGGTCTAATCTATATTAAAAATGTCAAACGAGAAATTCCTGACTTAACACAGGTGCAATCAATTGCTACTGGTCAAAACGTTTTAATGGTACCAAACCTTTACCCTTATTTGAAACAATAGAGTAATGCACCAACATAAAATGACACATTTAAAAATATCAATTGAAATGGCTGAACTCAATGAAAAGACACATTGACACGAGTGAACATACACCGAAAGAATATATTTGATCTATGATGCAATGTAAATGTAAATAACAAATAAATAAAATAAGTGATGCATAAATTTCAGGGGTCGAATTTAAGCTTTTTGGTGTACTGGCCAGCCGGACCAGTGGACTGAAAATGTACTGGTCCGGCTCCAAATTTACTGGTCCTGAAAAATGACATTCATTTGACAAACACTAAAATGACTAATATAAATGATAGATGATTACTTTTATTTTCCTCGGTTGCTTTCCTCTCCTTTATTCAAGTAGATTTTTTGTTGTGCTGATTGTTCTTGAGCAAGTACAGAAACTAACTTAAAATTTGAAGATCCCGTTACAAAAAAAAAATAATCTTAAATTGGTCGGTCACTGCAAATGTTTAACATGTTATACAATTCATTAAATTGCGATCGACTATATAATTTAACCATTCACGGATCTTTTTATATTTACATTTTTTTTGGTCAGTTTTATAAACTTTATTCCGAGTTTTCCTTTTGAATGTCACTTATTTTATTTTGTTGTCCGGCGGTTTAACTCGTTCCAAAAATTTCTTCATTATGAGTTGTTATGAAGGACGCTCACCCGAGATATAAATTAACTTGAATAGTTGTAATACATAGTACCCCCATGTACCGTATTATTAGGTGTTTTTTTTTTGTAAACAAACTGAGATTGCGATACATCAGTGATTTTTGTGGACAAATTTCTACTGGTCCGCCGGACCACCAGCTGATAAAATGTACTGGTCCGACGCAAATTCGACTGGTCTCGGACCACCGGACCAGCGCTAATTTCGACCCCTGTGCATAATTTAAGTAACCAAATTATACCGCTTTGAAATGTTAAACAATTTCAGAAAAACAACAGCTACCTTGAGAAATAAACTTTTAAAAATCCACC
Source organism: Mytilus galloprovincialis (assembly GCF_965363235.1). NCBI lineage: Eukaryota > Metazoa > Mollusca > Bivalvia > Mytilida > Mytilidae > Mytilus > Mytilus galloprovincialis. Next base: position 55,850,759 of record NC_134845.1, on the reverse strand, counting down.
ATTTACAATACTATCATACTCAGTATTACACTCAGGTAAATGAAAATAATTTTCTTGATATGTGTATTGTCAAAAAGAAACAAGTAGTTAATTTTAATTTAAAACAAAAACATGATATTGATGCTCCTAGTACGAAGAAGTGAAAATTTATAGTAAACCCAAACACTTATGAAAGGTGTTGTAAAGACCAGATATAACCCTGAATAAGTATACTTTAATTTACAAAAAGGTATTACAAATAGTATTAACATGTCAAATCAACAAGAGAGTACAATCTCGCAGTTACTGAACATTATTTAAAGCCATTAACAATTAACAATAAAAAATCATGCATCAGAGACTAAAATCAACTAAAACACATCCCAGGTATTTAGTATTGTTACGTCAGGGACAGTCAAAAATACATGACTTGTAAAATGGTAGATAAAATTGAGAAAGGAAATAGGGAATGTGTCAAAGAGACTACAACCCGACCATAGAGCAGACAACAGCCGAAAACCACCAATGGGTCTTCCTTGTACCAAGAAACTCCCGCATCCGGAGGCGTCCTTCAGCTGGACACTTGAAAAAAATGTATACTAGTACTGTGATAATGGACTTCATACTAAACTCCGAATTATACACAAGAAACTAAAATTAAAAACCATACAAGACTAACAAAGGACAGCGGGTAGTGACTTGGGACAGGGGCAAAATTGCGGGGGGTTAAACATGTTTATGAGATCTCAACCCTCCCCTATACCTCTAGCCAATGTAGAAAAATAAACGCATAACATTACGCACATTAAAATTCAATTCAAGAGAAGTCCGAGTCAGATGTCAGAAGATGTAACAAAATGAAATAAATAAAATGACAATAATACATAAATAACAACAGACAACTGGCAGTTAACTGACATGCCAGCTCCAGACCTCAATTAAACTGATTGAAAGATTATGTCTTCATCATATGAATATCAGGCACAATCCCTCCCGTTAGGGGTTTAGTATCATACTATCATAAAAAATATGAGAAGAACATAACCCGTGTCATGCCAACATAGTTATCAAAGGTATCAGAACTATAATTTAGTACGCCGGACGCGCATTTCGTCTACATAAGACTCATGAGTGACGCTCAAATCAAAATATTTATAAAGCCAAACAAGTACAAAGTTGAAGAGCATTGAGGATCCAAAATTCCAAAAAGTTGAGCCAAATACGGCTAAGGTTATCTATGCCTGGAATAAGAAAATCCTTAGTTTTTCAAAAAGTTCAAAGTTTTTTATAAAAATTACCACATTATTGATATTCATGTCAACACCGAAGTGTTGACTACTGGGCTGGTGATACCCTCGGGGACCACCAGCAGTACCATCGACCCAGTGGTGTAAATAGTTATCAAAGGTACCAGGACTATAATTTAGTACGCCAGACGCGCGTTTCGTCTACATAAGACTCATCAGTGACGCTCAAATCAAAATATATATAAAGCCAAACAAGTACAAAGTTGAAGAGCTGTTTTTTAAATAAATGTGTTTAGTTCCGATGCAAAGACCCTATAGGTGAAGATATATTAAAGCCAATATATGCAATCTTTAATGACCTGACAACAGTATCGTAACTATATCCCTTCTTAATAAGTCTGTTTAAAGGTTTTGTAAGCTTATGAGATGTTTTTGTGCTTTGTAAAGAATATTACCATAAATGTATTTTAGATTAAGGAAGTTGTCCTTGTGCATAGCTCGGATTCTCTTTTTTTAAAGATTAGGCTATAGTTTAGGTCAGTGTTAATCTATTAAGCTCTCAAATGTATTTACTACGCTTTTTTTTATCTCTTCCGAATCAGTCAGCATTTACTATTATTGAAAAGATTTAATTATCAACTACGCATGATACGCATCTAGTCATTAATTTTGATATGTTCCGACATTATTTTTCTCGACTATGTTATGTTTGCAATTGACAGTGCATCGTAAGCCTAAATGGTTGTCACTAATTTAATATCATATGAGAGTTTAATTACTGTGTTAAAATGCAGTTCGCATACTTTTAAATGCAGGGATTTCCTACCTTTAAACCAAAGCTACAAAGCTTGAATTCTGACAAAAAGGGGCCCAAATTGACTGATATAATAAACAAAATGAAAATGTTAACTGCAAAGATAAAAAAGCGGTCAGATATGTATCAGACGAAAATTAAAATATCATTTGTATGCAACAAATCCCATGGAATGCTAATTATGAAATTAATTCAAAGTTTTTGATTTAATTTGTTTACATAAACTGTTAACACAACTCAATGTTTTCCAATTCCACGTTACAAACAATGTTTAAGTAATTAAAGTTCATGCACACGATTCAAATTGAAACATCAATTTTTGTATTATCAATTTAATTAAATTTTAGAATTACAGGCGTTTTTGAATTACAAATGATGTATACATTTGATTAATGAACTGATGCATCAATTGTAATAAGTGATAAGTGCTTCGGAGAGTTAAACATTGAAGAGATCAAATGTTGTCAATTATAATTAAAAACAAAACGGAAAAAAAGGATATGACATTGCATCATCTGTAAATCATCACTAATGATATTTGTGAAACCAATTTGAACATGTTTTAAAAGTGATAAAACATTCACGTGTCAGCTTATTACGTCATAAATGGACACATTTCATCTGATTAGATTAAATAGTGCGTTTAAGCTATTCATCATAACTATCTTTTCCATGCATTAAATGTCTGTGTTTTGTTTTTAATTTTGGTCTTTTTCCTAATTTTTCATGGTGTTGTTAGTTTTTTATTTCGGGTTTTGATGTCCTTTTGGTATCTTGCACCTCTCATGTGGTCTCTTTAAACTATAGTGTTCAGAATTTCGTAATAATCAAGAAATGAAAATGAAATGTAAGAAATAATGATTTCAGCTCACGATTGATGTTGATCATTTTTTCATATTTTCAGTATTAAATGATACAGTTATATTGTATCGTCATACCGTCAGTAAACAGAGTAAAATACCGACCAGCTGTAAACTTTAAGATATGACTGATGTAATGCTTGCCGATATATTATAACTTAATTCATAGTTAATGACATAAACGAATTGTTACGATCTTTTATACAATAAGGATGAAGTGTTATATAGTACACTGCAAATTAGGTAAGCATTTATTCAAATTCAATGCGAGATACTCTTACTGCACAATTAATCCTGATCTCCAGCTCACACCAAATACTCTTGACTATAGAAATGAGCTTTTGACTCACTTATTATGCTTATAGAATAATTATTTAAGCGTCGTTTATCATTTCAATCTTAGGTTCAGCTACACTCACAACAATCAAAATAGCTTTGATTCCTAAGTATACATTTTTTTTTAATGAAGTCAAATTTGCTAAACATGACGAAGATACCTAGATTTTCTGGTAACATATTAAGAACACAGTAATCCAATACGAATTATAACGGCCTACAATCAATGCACCCCTTACGTTTTAACTTCAGTTGATATAACGTGTTCCAACTTTCACCGATAAAGCTGTGAGTGTTTAAAAAATGAATGTAACCGTTAATCCTGTTCAAGCAAGTATTAATAATAGACATTGTATAAAATTAAGATTACAATAACATTGAAAAATCAAGTTGAACTTCGTGTACTATGCGTTCAAACACTGTTCAGATTTATCACATCTGTTTTTCAAAGTTTTATTACAGCTACTGCACCGGTACCACTATTGATGTACAATTTATCAACCAAGTATCAGTTTTATTGAAAATCCATTGTAATCTAATGAAATATTTGAAAATTATTTTTTGTTATATTATATATTTAAAGAGGCTTGAGGTTACAAAAGTTTCAGAAATTTTTTAACATTTTTTTCATTATAAATTCTATTTATTACATTCATATTCAATATTTTAACTACGTCTCACCTTATGTATGACATTTCACAATACATTTATGAAAGATACATTTTGTATACATAAGCAAATCTGTACAGACCTATGTGAGATGATCATCAACAAAAACAATATGTATGTACATAGCAAATATTAAACCTGAATGGTAAAATTATATACTAATAACATAATTATTCATAACAAAAATGCATGCTTCTTTCAAAAGCAGATTGTGAGCTTAAATGAACGGTGACCCCATTTGTTTTATTTATTTTTTATTAAGAATATGATAACGTTCATTCATAGGAAAAAATAGCAAAATCCCACATTGATAAAAAATAATCGATTTATACCCTTGATCCCCCTTAATTGATTAATTGTCATATATATATAATACCATAGCCTTATCTAATTATAATTTGGGGTTCTTGTTGTGATGTAGAACTTTTCGTGTATTTCCGTATCATTTTTAAGTGGCATTTGTTAAACTTATGTAAGTGAAACGAACGTCTAGCGTACCAAGTTGTAAATCTGATACACTAGTATTATTTATTTGTCTCCGTAAAAATATGTAATATAGCAGATGTAATAGGAATTAATGCAAATCGTCTCATTCTGATCTATTATGGTGTTTTTTTGATTGCTAAGATCATCTCCTCAATATTTGTTCTTTCATTGTTTTAATTCTTCAGACTCTCTCAATTTGTATTTTGTTTCTGTATTTTGCATACTCCAATAATGAATGACTTTTGCATTAACATAGATGTATGCCCAATAACCGTTTTAGTAGTGAAGATGATCGCTACTGAAATTCATAATATGTATAATATAAGTATGTTTTAAGGATGCAAAGCGCAAGTTACTTCAAACGTTATAAAATAGATTAGTTATTTTCTTGAGTATTTGTTTTCTGTTGCTCTCTGTGATTTGTTTTTCTCTAGATCACTGACTTTTTTCTTTTTAATTTCACATTTATTTTAAGCCAAATATATGTATCATTATCGGTCTTGCTCAGACATAAAGGTTGTGCGATGAGAAGTAGTTGCTTGTATATATGTTCTTTGGCTTCTTGCAGATGCATGTAGTTATATCATTGGTAATGCTTTTATATCTCAATTCATGTTTATTGAATGGTGCAAAAATGGTTACTTTACAGTTTGAATTTTATTTAATCGGATTCTTTTTGATTTCATTATACTGCTCACTCCTTATGCCTAAGAATCATTTATATTTCCGATGTACCACTGTCCTTAATCATTCGTTACGTAACTAGATGACCTGGAACCGCTAAGAGACACAGTCTTTCAATTTTTTGTTTCTTCCTTTAAATAATTGTTTTTTTTAATATTAAGTGTATTCTATTTCACAATGTTGTATACCGGTTTGGTTTAAAAGTAGCCAAACACATATTTAATAGAAAAGTGCCCTTTTCTGTTAAATTGCTTCTATAAGAAGCGTTTTATAAGAACAATCATGTTTATTCAGCCAAGTTAAACAAACACACTCGGTTATTAAACTGAAAGCAATCAATAACAGCTGTTTCAAGTTGAAATAATTAAAGTCAATTGTTTTAATTCAAAATGAATTTGCCGATCTTATTCAATGGTCTGAATAAAAAGATAAATGATGCCAGAACTGTGTCAATAAAGTTCACATTGAGGTTGTCTCTATAGTGTAGTTAATCAAGTATAAAATGTTTCAGCTTTCAGGAATAATTAAAATATACTTGATTGAACCGTTTATTATTTGACAGTGTTTAGCTTGTTTTATTATTGCCTTAATTTCAAACAATCTCTTTTCCTTAGTAATAATAGTTACTGCACCAACTTGTTTGGGTTAAAAGCGCTAATTACGTTAGCAAACACAAATATAAAAGAAAAGTTGCCCTTTCTATAAAACAAAATAGTTGAATATTAATTTGTTTGACATTTAATTAAATTGAAGTATTACTAAGACTTCTGTTTTCAATTATCAATGTGTACATCAAACCTCTGTGTAATTCATTGCATTTATCTTAAAATCATATTGTGTTGCTTTTGCACATATGTGCGTTTTCGCTGAGTCGAACACTGTCATAGCTATTTTGAATTTTCCAAAAAACAGAGGAAAATTAAACATTGTTAAACGATTTGCATGATTTTACGGTTACAAGTATAACATGATCGTTACAAAATGTTGAGGGCTCTATCTTATTCGCTGACTTAAATTAAAGTTCATTTTTAATTTATACAAACACATTGCTACATAAAATGCCATGCAAATTAATATAGGGATTATCTACTGCACTATACCAAACCATTCAATCTCACCTTGTTTTTGTAGTAAAATTGGTTACAACAACACTATGATACTTGAAAATAAAGCCGGGATAAGCATCATGTTGCAAATATAACCTTAACACATTATAGTTCATAATGATGGTTTGTTCCATTTGAGAAATCAAATGATTGAAAAATTCCGCAGAAATATTGATATGTGCGTAGTTCGTTCTTCTTTTTATACAAAGTATTTGAAACGGTTACTTATAAACCTATATGTTTGCATCAGTTATAAGTAAAATAGATATGCCGCTTACATACATAATGACTTGCTGTTATATTGCGAAGCTTTTATATCAATTCACTTACAGTTTTCAGATTCACCGGCTAAACACATTAGGAAGTAATATATAATTCAAAAGTCAAAGTCTCGGGCTAAGTGATATGATTTACAGTCTAACTTCTTCCGATTAAATCACTTGCTAGCTAATGTAATGGCTAATGCAATAGCTTATTCATAACGATTGGAATTCCTTGAGATCGTTTACTTCAAATGTTTTCTCTGACATTTGTGCTATCTGATATCATTGATGTTATCTAGTATCCCATATTTGTTGCTTATCACAATTAGTAAAAAAAATGCTGCATTGAAATTCTATAAAACAGAGCAGACATGAAAAAACTGTGTATATGTTTATTTAAATCTTGCATCTTATTAAACAATATTAAACATATTCTGTAATCACCATCATATGATGAGGATAGTTGTACATATTTAGGTGCTTACTTTATCAGATAGGAATGGGACAGGAAGTTCCGGATGCCAATGCATAAGACTTTTAAGAATCATGGGTGTTTTTGGATCATCAGGGATAGTAAGTAGATCCTTATCAGAATGTATCAGAATATGTGAACTGTCAAGTGGCTCGTTGGTAATTATATGTAGTATTTCTTAATAATAAACTGTTTTTTAAGAGTTTATATCTGCAATTCCTGAAGCTATTAATTAGGAGTTTTCGGTTTGGCTCATTTTACTCTTTTAGATTATTTATTGCCTTCAAAAGTTGTTTGTATATTGTCTTTAATATTTTGTTTTTGCTATGTCGATATATAGTTTTTTTATTATTATCCCCGTGTCATTGTTTGCGACCGTTTAGTACATGCATGAGTAAAAGCATAAGTTTTAGGAATAATTTGTTTACTTTCAATTTCTGTTCAACAACATTCTATAAATCCGGTCAAATGCTTTTTGGACCCTATTCATGGAGTGTATCTACAGATTATTTCCTATTGATAATATTTTTTGTGCAGCCTAATTTCGATAACTAATCATCGAACACAACATTAATATTAAAATATAATAAGTGTGTTTAAAAATCTATCGAGTTGGAGAGTAGTTCTGATCATCTGTACGCGTTTTTCGGCTTTATGACATTTAATCATTTAATTGAAAGGACAAATTGAATTAAACAAACCAGATGTCTGGCTTTTTTTGATAAATCTATATATCTATTCATTTAAAAACGCAACGACACGAGTATGAGGCATAATATTACACAATGTTCTAACCGAGTTATCTCTTATATCACATTGATATTCTATACCATACGGTGAGTGATAATTATCTTAAAATTCCACACAATCATTTAAAAACTAACTTTATTTTGTGTGCAATATTTAATTTTCTTATCTATCAAGACCATCATAATAAATGATTCTTTTCAACCATATACACCAATCGAATACAAACTAACGATGATAATTTCAAAGAAATCTAACATTGTAAGACAAGTTGTCTGTATTTAAGAACTTAAATCATTATATCTACTCTTATCTAATTGTTATCCCATTCATTGCAATAAATTGTGACTTTTTTCGGGAACAAATGCATTTATATATATTAATGTATGTTTATGTTCACCTTCTCAAATAACAGGGAATGTAGAACTAATACAATAAAATTGAGAATGGAAATGAGAATGTGCAAAAGAGACAACAACCCGACCATAGAAAAAAACAACAGCAGAAGGTCACCAACAGGTCTTCAATGTAGCGAAAAATTCCCGCACCCGGAGGCGTCCTTCAACTGGCCCCTAAACAAATATATACTAGTTCAGTGCTAATGAACGCCATACTAATTTCCAAATTGTACACAAGAAACTAAAATTAAAATAATACAAGACTAACAAAGGCCAGAGGCTCCTGACTTGGGACAGGCGCAAAAATGCGGCGGGGTTAAACATGTTTGTGAGATCTCAACCCTCGCCTATACCTCTAGCCAATGTAGAAAAGTAAACGCATAACAATAAACATTAAAATTCAGTTAAAGAGAAGTCCGAGTCTGATGTCAGAAGATGTAACCAAAGAAAATAAACAAAATGACAATAATACATAAATAACAACAGACTACTAGCAGTTGACTGACATGCCAGATCGAGACTTCAATTAAACTGACTGAAAGATTATGATTTCATCATATAAACATCAGGCACAATCCTTCCCGTTAGGGGTTTAGTATCATACCATCATAACATATATGAGAAGAACATAACCCGTGTCATGCCAACAACTGGTTTTTGAATAAATGTGTTTAGTTCCGATGCAAAGACCCTATAAGTGAATCAATATTAACGCCAAAATATGCAATCTTTAATGACCTGACAACAGTATCGTAACTATACCCCTTCTTAATAAGTCTATTCAAAGGTTTTGTTAGTTTTTGAGGTAAATACTGACACCTTTGTGCTTTATAAAGAATATTTCCATAAAAAATTGGATGTGAAATACCTGAACGTATAAGAAGTCTGCATGTTGAGCTATGCTTCTAAGATTTATGTCTTTCTGTTTTGCTCCTTGATGTATTGTAGCCTTATTTCAACGGATTACAGCCTTGTTTAGAGATATATCTGGGATATATTGACGCTTATAAATTCAAGATGCTGATTTACTAAAAACGGGATGTTTTTACACTGGTCAGGGCGATGAACTATAGCCAAATTCAATAGGTTAAGTATGCAAAACAAACGATAAAACAATTCGCAAAAAATACGTGTTATAATACAACGAAAATACGATACCCTACCATGGCTCTGTTTTGTATACTATTTATGAGATGTTGACATGCATAAATAGGTACACCCATGTATAAATCTGCTAGTTACGGGTACCTTTTTTTTCAATTGATATACATTGGGTGTCCTTTCAAGAACGTATGCTTAATTTTTTTAATTTAGTTAAATGCGTACTAACAATTGTCAATAAACTTTGTTTAATCGTATAGGTGGTGCATATTGCTTGAATGTAAAACCGATTTATGAGAATATTTTTTAACTATGCTGAGATCGATAATTTATCTACCGTAGGTTGCATTACTCAGTTGTTCATTACAGTAAGCCACATTATACATAAGCGGATTATCTACAGCTTTTCAATATACCTTTTGCACCTTTCTTTGTATATTTCATTTATTGTGCATAGTGGTTGAATGTTCTTGAAAAAAAGCAAGGCATAACTGTATTTTTTTATTTTAAGTACACTGCATTTTGAACCAATCCATGGCCGTTGATCTTTAATTTCATATTACATGTTGAATACACATTTGTGTCACTTATTCAAAAGAACTCGTTAATAAGATGTATGCCAATTATGTATTTTAAAACAAATCAGAATCCGGAAGTATAAAGTTAAAGCCTATATATGAGTTTTCTCATATTTTTTCTATTAAGTAGATGGCAAACTCAGACATATATTTTGTACATGAAACACTGATCTAAGATTGACAAGTGCAAAATACCAGAAAAATTACTGGCAACCGAACAATAAACATTATAGTATGCATAATACTAGTAGATTTTTTTCTTTTTAATCAATGCATTTTCTTCCGCTCCCAGAATTGATTTTTCAATGTCAATTTACGTTTTGTTTTTGTTTTGCTTTTCATTAGATTGTGTGGTGTTTTCCTTCTTGATAGGAACCTATTTGGGAAGGTAGTCTAATCAGTCTATGTGGCGTTCAATCAAACAACACTAACCAATTAATACTCATTAAGTCTGTATGTTTAAACCTTGTTTATGGATACTTCGTTCTGCTCGAATCTTATAAACAAGGATTATCTTTCCATCTGGGGTTTAGTGGTTTTGTTTTCATGCGCAAGACCTATTAAACGCCAATCAAAAAAATATCTGGACACCTCGAAATATCCAATCATGAGTAATTTGACGAAAACACAAACAAGCAATCATACAATCAACTTAATAGTCGGTTCTTAACAATTACATATCCCTGATCAAATATACTGAAGATAAAATGAGAAGACAATCACTATCGACATCACAAACGTGAACACCAACATTTTTTTTAACATTTCATGTATATTTGCAAATGAGTTTTATTTCTAGATCTAATCAGACCACAAAACTGTTCACCGTGTTTCACTTTCAATGTTGAAACTATTCATGCTATTAACCTTGTCTAGTTTACATTAATTTATTTCTATCTAGGGATAACATGCAGGTCACACGAATAAAGAGTCAAAGTACTCACCGACACATTATTATTTAATCAACAATGGTGTTAGCTTATTTTGAAATAATTGAATCCAACTGTCGGCATCAAAATGTTCAAACGAATGATCTTTTTCAAAACATCTTTTTTTGAAATGATTTAATCCTAAAACAATCCTTTTATTTTTTTGTAGATCTCGTAGCTCATGCATTTGTCATAATTGAAATGTTGATAATAAGTATTACTCAAGGTAGTTTATCAAATATAACAGATGTGTATATACATTACAAGAAATTATGAGTTGCCGTCAAGGAATCCAAGCGCTGCACATACAAAATCAACAGCTGATACATATTGTTTAGTATATCAGCGTCAGAATAAATATATTCTGTTTTGACATTTCTTTTTTAAAAGCTAAATCGTGTTTATACCATTCTTTAACACCATATCAAGACATTATTTAGAATTAGTTATACTATCGAGCTATGGTTGGGTATAATATGGTACGATATACAACATTAATTATAGAACAATAATTCAATTTTCAGAAATATCAAACAATAGGGGTTATGATTAACCATGAACAGTGGTTCTGTTTTATATACTTCATGAATAAGGTTATATACATGAACACATAAATGTATGTACGTCCTACTCAAATAATGTAAAATATATTTAACATATCTAATAACTCTTTTGAAAATCTACCATTTTTGTGACGTTGGCTACACCTCACATAATTGCATTATGATTATGGAGATTAGAAATAAGTGGATTTCTTATTAAAGCTGTCACCAGAACATTATTTGCGAAGTTTTTCATATTTGTCTTTTCTTTACACAAAATGTAGATTCAACTTTGCATAGATTTTAACTTTTCTAAATTCCTAATAATTTCATAAACGCTGATTACTCTGAAATAGTGTACAATAATAGGTTTTTGTGTCAGTATTTAAGAAGAACTCGTTATCAAAACGAATGCGTATTTGTTTTTTGGTTATAATAAATCAGAATCCGGAAGTCTTATCAATGTTAACACTAAGTAATACGTTTTCTTAGTTTTAAAAGTTACTCCTAAATGAAGACCCACACAATACACTGTAATCGTATAGTCAAAAACGACATCTAAGGTAAACGCTAATGTTCGCTATAGATATTCCCCGAATGCCTAACTAAATCATGCAAGCTAATTACTTTGATATAGTGTTATATATAGCTGTGTAAGTATTTTAAAAGAACTCGTTTTGGAGATGGATGAGTATTATTTGTGATGCTAAATCAGAATCCGGAAGTCTTAAGTAAACGCTAATACTTAAATATACGTTTGTTGGCACTTAAAAGTTACTCTTTAATACAGATCCTGACAATACATGTACACTGTAATCATATAAGTCAATAACAACTCTAAGATAAACACAAGTCTCCACTAGAGATATATAGCAAGGTCAGTGTAATTGGCAAACCAATTAATGATTGACATTGATTATATCTGAAATTGCAACGTTATATATTTTGCTTGATTCGTATAACGCAAGTACAAACTTAGTGATCAGCTAAATTATGGAACAACACATTACAAGCTTCAAACACTAGTTTTTGATTGAGATCGGTCTTTTATAGCTGACTATGCGGTAAGGGCTTTGCTAAATTTTAAAGGTCGTATGATAACCTATAGATGTTCATGTTTGTGTCATTTGGTCTATTATGAAGAGTTATCTCATTACCATACCACATCTTCTTTTTTCATAGTGTTAGTTTTTTTGTTTTAATAATACAAGCTACATGTAGTTCTCTTCTCTGTATATATTGAGTGTTTGTTAATGGAATATTTTTGCATGACAATTATATAATCATCATTTTTTCACCGACTGACATAAATAAGTCAACCAAATATCATTACTTTTTAGGATCTTATAAGTCAACTTACCTCCACTTTTTTAACTGAACAGCTCTAAATAAAATACACAGTGAAAGTCATTACAGTGATTCATTTATGACTTAATAATATATAAACATTACTTAAACCTGGTATCTAGTTTAAAACTTTTCAGATGACGATCAAAATTGGATAAAGGATACAGTAACGCAACCTATTCATATCCATGTAATAAGTAGATGTTTTATTTCATTGATCAAACAGTGACTATGCGGTATGGGATTTTGCTCATGTTTGAAGGCCGTTCGGTAATCTACATTTGTTAATTTCTGTGTCATTTGGTCACTTGTGGAGAGATGTCTCATTTGCAATCATACCACATCTTTTTTTTATATTGTCGTGAAATTTGAAAAACTCGAATACACTAACTGTTTATCAGATGTACTATATTCAGCCTCTTTCAGATGAAATTGCTATGATAACTTAAGATGTCGTTGTGGCATCATCAAGCTCAAATTATGTGATACTAATACAAACAATTTGTATATAATATTCGATAAAATTGATTAGAAACATCACCTTTAGACAATTTCATATCATCGTTGTGCAATTATGTATCAAATTTATAGTCCAAATGTCTCTTCATTCATGTGATTGTTTTCTTGATTTGAAATGATTACGGTAAACTTAAGTGGTAACTACTAAATTGCTAATCTTTCTAATAGCACGATTTTGTAAATGTTTAGATACCACGGGTAATTACTTTTCACATCATATTTAAGAGAGTAACGAACTATATTTGAACATTTAAGAGTAACTATCAAAATCGATTAAAGGCTACCACTAAGAATGAAAGAAAGAGGCGAAAGAACCAATGAACAGTCAAAACTTATCGAAAGTCGATCAAATATATTAATATCAAATGAAAAATCCAAGGCAATTACAAAGACAACGAAAATATAAATAGCTTTTTACAGATATTTACATAAAACATGATATAGAATACAAGAAAACAATAAGGTTAAACCAGGAAAATACTTCTACTATTCTTAAAAATCAAGAAATAAGGTTAGCAGTAAAACAGTATTAACCAAATACAATAAGGTTTAAAAATTTAAAAACATGCACTTACATTGTACTTAAAAGATAATTTACCAGCTAAGAGCTGTTTTCTGGAAACAAACATAATATAACTTCTTTTGAATAGTAGCATCTGAAGTAATTAGTGTTTTATCAGTTTTTCAGTAAGTCTGTAGTATAAAAAAAATTGACAAGTAAACCAATGAAAGTAACACAAAAAAAGAAACATGGCATGCTTAAAATCAACCAAGTTGGAATCTGCCAAATATCGAGTACTCTGATGTATATATATACTTGTTTATCTTTAAACAGCTGATTAAATACTCCATATATTCAATCATTTCATTATTAACTTGAATAGTGTGACTACTATTCAAGAGATTAAATTGCATAAATTAACACTTCAACACACTCTCCCAAACATGTCAGGCATGCAGAAGAATAGATGGAAGATAATATTTCGCTCGTGGCATAACATTATTTAACCTTGGCTCATCATATATTCAATTCAATACAACAGACAATAAGACGTGTACGAAAAGTTTTCTGGAGAATATATTACAAATAAATGTTGATGCTGAATTACATCTTATGCATATCAACGTCGACGAGCTCGGATATCTAAATAATCGATGATATATAAATCAAGCTAACATACGTACAGAGCGGTTGAAATCATGTTTATATGTCAAATTTGTATATACGGAGACAAGAAAAAGTCCTGAAAAAATGCAATAAATCGAATTTTAAAAAAAATGAGGGTACAGCAGCCAACAATGTTTCATCATCTTAATCATAAAGTATATACATGTACGTGCATTATATTATGAAATTAAAAGGATACTGAATATACCAGCAGGGTAATGATATGTGTAACATGGACTGCAGTGGAATAATTGAAAAAGATAAGGAGGTGAACACAACACTACACTGAAAGCGAAAGATTGAGTAACATGAAATCAACAAAGACACTATTGTTGTGTGGTAGTTCTCCTCTTATATTTGATGTGTTTCCATCAGTTTTAGTTTGTAACCCGGATTTGTTTTTATTCTGAATCGATTAATGAATTTCGAACAACGGTATAATACTGTTGCCTTTATGTTGATCACAGATGCGCATAGGTTATCGTAGTTAAATACTATTGATACAGATCTGTACATGGAATTTATCCGCAAACCGTTTTCGGAAAAAAAAAACAGATATTCGAAAAGTTATCATATAATTTTTATGTAAATAATAACAAAACAGAAAAGGACACAATTATGTCAAGTTTATCCCTTGTTTTGCTTACTGATTGACAATACGACTTAACATGTATATAACATGATATAATGATTGTCATATATAAAAAAAACTCCTCATAGGTACCAGGATGTAATTTTGTAGCTACACCAGACACGCGTTTCGTCTACATAAGACTCATCAGTGACGCTGGAATTTAAAAAAAGTTCTAAAGGGCAAATAAAGTACAAAGTTGAAGGGCATAAAATATTTAAAAATATAACTAGATATTTCAATAACGTAATACGTTCAATTAAATATTAAAAAAACAAAATTGATTAAAACCGCTATTGAATAAGTATGTATTTCAATTGTGTTCAACAATGCATTGTGGAATAATTTTTGGGATATTTAAATAAATGATATAAACAGCGTTTACCGGTTTAATTTAATTCATTTTAAAGAAAATTGTTATTATGCAACTTGCTGCAGTAAAGCTTATAAAAGTCTGCGAGATATTGGTAGAGACATTACGTCACCTGACTTTGATTTTTTATATTTACGGAAGCGTGACTACAAGTGGCGAGACAAAAATACAAGCAGCGATAACTTATGCATGCTTGGAACAATGCATCTATTTACAATTGACAGACATTTTTTTTTATTAAATCTAGTTACATTTTTGTAAACTGGTATTAAATATATTGGCCATTATATGAAGTCATACTGTGTAATTGCTTCATGGGTTCGACGACAATTACGCTGTACTAAACATTTTTTTCTTACTTGAGGTGACGAATGCCCCATAACCGCATAATACATATAGACTGGATAATTGGCTTGGATATAAGTTTCATTCAACATAAAGGACAAACTTAAAATAATTTACCTGATAAATTTGTTTTCAATAAGAAAAACGATATGGAGCTATTTAGAGGCGATGCTTCATCTAACCAGTAATTTAATAATGCAATGGAATACAAGCTACTACAAAATTGCAATACACTTGGACCCATAAACGAGTCTCATCTATGAAACGAATGAGTACATGTTAGTTTCATTAATTGATGAGTAACGGAATATTTGTTAGCTTTTTCAAAAACATTGTTTCATATTGTTCATGTTAGGGCCTTTTATAGCCTACTATACTGTATATGTCAACTCATTGTTGAAGGCTGTATTTTTGCCTATATTTGTACATGTCTATTTCATTTGACTTTGATGGATAGTTGGTTCATTGTTTATCAAACCACATCTTCCTATTTTATAATGTATCAGCGATTACTGACATAAATCAAGGATGTATGCCTGTTCAATGATGTACTAGTTCATGCTCATCTAAATTTGTATTTGATCAGACTACATGAAGTCATGGGTTTTGCTGCTAGTTAATCATTTTGTACCGGAAACTGGTTGTCTGAGAACATTTTAAGTATCAACGTAGGGTAATGTTTTAAAGTAGGATATTAGATTAAAAAATGAAGCACCAAAACTGTGTAAATTTCTGATTCTTCTCTTGTATAATATGCTCTTCATTTAAGTACTTTTAAAATATTAAAAAAACAATATCGCTTGCTAGTAAGAATACTTCACATGCTAAAAATAAAACTTTTTTTTTAATCGCTCTCTCGCTACCCTTGTTTACGGAAAGTGTCCGAAGAACTAGGAATTTGATTTGGTGTGGCCTAACCAATGAATATCAAGATCAGACATGTCTATGAATTCTTACATTATCAGATCACCTATTTCTGTACATTGAGACCATTTGAATCATATATACCCCAACACTTTATTACGTCACGGATAAAACTGTTGTGCATCGTACACAATAACGTTTTTTAAAACAAATTATGTTTAATATTGATCTTTTCGTTGTAACATCTAGAAGTGTAATATTATGTAGAACTAACTAAACAGTAATTGACAGTCTTCCTTCCTGGTGTTCTGATTGATTGCAGGCTAATCGCAATGAATCACGATCATTATTACATCGTTCCAGGACTTATAGACGCTTGTACTTTAAGGTACTGGCTTTTAAGTGCTAAAGTGAGCATATAACGATCGATAATTAAATATAGCACGAGTTAATGTTGTGAAGCATGAATAAAAAACCCAAAATAAAACAATTTTTCAGCAATTCTTAAATGTTTAAATAAATTAAAAACATTTAAAACATTTGTGTTGTTATGCGATGATTTAGTACTGTGGTTTTAGCATGTTCCAAAGTATGTATGTTACCTATATGAGGCAAACATACACGCATTTTTAGTTTCTTGTGTATAATTTGGAGTTATAGTAATAGCGTTCATTATCACTGAACTAGTATATATATTTATTTAGAGGCCAGCTGAAGGACGCCTGTAGGTGCGGGAATTTCTCGCTGCATTGAAAACCTATTGGTGACCTTCGTCTGCTGTCTGTTATATGGTCGGGTTGTTGTCTCTTTGACACATTCCCCGTTTCCATTTTCTATTTTACATATAGTTATATCAAGTTGATCTGTACAGTACTTGCAACCTTAGGCGTTACTGTTTGACGTGAACTTGACTGATCGGTGAATGATCGGTGACGGATGTTTGACTGATCGATGACTGATCGGTGATCGGTGACCCATAGGATCCGTCAGATAAGTCAAATAACCTATGTAAGAGTTACCCTGACAACTGTCACCGATCGATCAGTAAATTAAATTTATGCACGGATCGGACGGATACGTATATATTTAAAATTCTTATATAAACCGAACTCCACAGTGTTTACAATCGATGAACGCGGACCTCTACGAAGACACCTTAATTTACACGTTATAATTTGTAATAAAATTAGTTGCAATAAAAAAGTAAAAATAGTTTAACAGAATAAGATGCTTAGAGCGTTAAATTGTTTGTGTTGATTAATATTTTCGTATTAAATATTATAAACCTCAGAGACATATAATACATAATTGTATTATATGACTCAGTTAACATGAACTTATTTCTACGAAAATGGTTATTGTTGACCGCCATTGGATTTTTGAACTTTTAATAGTTTCGAATAGGTTGTTTTTTCATGAAATTAAAAGAATGTCAAAGAAATGATATTAAAAGTTTGTTCCCATTGTTTAGAATTACCAAAATTAATCTTCTTTTTATCAAATATTGTACTATTTTATTTGCAATCAGTTATTTTTACCATCTTGACAGTGGCGGATTTACCGGGGGGCACAAGGGGCACGTGCCCCCCCAGTTGATGTCACGAAAATATTTTTTAATCACATTATTTTCTTGCGACACAATCTAATTATCTAGAGATGCCAGATGTGCGGAAATGTGAATTACCTCACAGCTTGATTTGACTTCCTTGCGAGTTGGTTAATTGGCTTTAGTTTCAACATGTGTGATTTATTACCCCTTTACAATTTATCGATCAGCAGCGTGTAAATATTGACAGTTATGTGTAATGTCTATTTCCAAAAGCTTTTATATTAACTACGTGCCGATTGGTGAAATCTCTGATAAAAAAAGAAATGACAAATCAAAATAGTTCTGTCATAATAAATAAATAAAAATAGATGTTTATTGTCTATAAACACGTGCTGTTTGTTGATATATAGATACGGCGATGTTAAAACAAAAATTGCAATTATAAATTAATGAGAAAAATGATCAACAACTGAATTATGAAGAGACAAATATCCATCCAGAGTTTTTTTGGGAGTTCCTCAAAACGACCGAAAAGTGTTGAAACTCCAACCACAAGAATTGAAGACTTTACAAATGCCGAATCAGCCGTAAATGAAAGGTAATTGAATATTTTCACTTTCTTTAGTAATCATTAAATTCTCATTTTTCATCCTTTTGTAAAAACGGAAGAACGTACAAAACAATTTGTTTAATAGAAATTCACCGTATCA
The DNA here is from genome assembly GCF_965363235.1 of Mytilus galloprovincialis. Classification (NCBI taxonomy): domain Eukaryota; kingdom Metazoa; phylum Mollusca; class Bivalvia; order Mytilida; family Mytilidae; genus Mytilus; species Mytilus galloprovincialis. The sequence goes on along the minus strand of NC_134845.1, from coordinate 55,832,042 downwards.
TGAGGGTCTAGATGGGATAAAGAATAAAAATTCAGAAAATGTAAAAAAAATGTGTGCAAAATGTGCCAAAAAAATGTTTATTCAGAATAAAAAGGTGGAAAAGTATAAAGAATATCTGTGGAAGATAACTTGATTAGGTCATACACTACTGATTATCATGGTGCCCCCCCCCCCCAGTCATCAAGGTTCTGGATCCGCCCCTGCTTGAGACAAGTCTTCTAATCAGAATTGAGATATAATGAGAATTAAAATACTTAAACTTTTAATTTTGTGGAATACATTTGTAAGAATGCAGTTATTGATTTATTTTGATGCATATTATTAACTGTCATATGATTTCAGTACTTTTTGTACATAATGATTGGCTGTTCTTCATAAAATAATTTTACTTTAAGGAAAAAGATATTAAATTTTTGTATGCGTTGCCTAAAATGCAAATATTTCTTCATTTTACTGAAAATTATTGGCCGCCATTGGATTTTTGTACTTTTTATATTTTGAATAGTTTTTTTTTCATCAAATTAAAAGAATGGCAGAGAAATCACACTAAAACTTTGTTCGCATTGTTAAAAATAACCAAAATTATTCTTCTTTTTATTAAAAATGATACTATTTTATTTGAAATCAGTTATTTTTACCATCTAGAGACAAGTCTTCTAATCAGAATTGAGATATAGTGAGAATTAAAATACTTAAACTTTTATTTTTGTGGAATAAGAATGCAGTTATTGATTTATTTTGATGCAAATTATTAACCGTCATATGATTTCAGTACTTTTTGTACATCATGATTGGCTGTTCTTCATAGAATAATCTACCTTTCAGGAAAAAGATATAAAAATTGTGTACGCGTTGCCTAAAATGCAAATATTTTTTCATTTTACTGAAAATTATTGACCGCCATTGGATTTTTGTACTTTTTATATTTGAGAATAGTTTTTTTCTCATAAATTAAAAGAATGTCAGAAAAATCCTACTAAAATTTTGTTCCCAATGTTTTAAATAATTAAAACTATTCTTCTTTTTATCAAAAATGATACTATTTTATTTGAAATCAGTTATTTTTACCATCTTGAGACAAGTCTTCTAATCAGAATTCAGATATAATGAGATTTAAAATACTTAAACTTTTATTTTTGTTGAATAGGAATGCAGTTATTGATTTATTTTGATGTATATTATTAACTGTCATATGATTTCAGTACTTTTTGTACATAATGATTGGCTGTTCTTCATAAAATAATTTTACTTTAAGGAAAAAGATATAAAATTTTTGTACGCGTTGCCTAAAATGTAAATATTTCTTCATTTTACTGAATATTATTGACCGCCATTGGATTTTTGTACTTTTTATAGTTTAGAATAGTTTTTTTTTCATAAAATTAAAAGAATGGCAGAGAAATCATACTGAAATTTTATTCGCATTGTTAAAAATAACCAAAATTGTTTTTCTTTTATTAAAAATGATACTGTTTTATTTGAAATCAGTTATTTTTACCATCTAGAGACAAGTCTTTTAATCAGAATAGAAATATAGTGAGAATTAAAATACTTAAACTTTTATTTTTGTGGACTAAGAATGCAGTTATTGATTTATTTTGATGCAAATTATTAACTGCATATGATTTCAGTACTTTTTGTACATCATGATTGGCTGTTCTTCATAGAATAATCTAACTTTCAGGAAAAAGATATAAAATTTTTGTATGCGCTGCCTAAAATACAAATATTTCTTCATTTTACTGAAAATTATTGACCGCCATTGGATTTTTGTACTTTTTATATTTAAGAATAGTTTTTTTGTCATAAATTAAAAGAATATCAGAAAAATCATACTAAAATTTGGTTCGCATTGTTTAAAATAATCAAAATTCTTCTTCTTTTTATCAAAAATGATACTATTTTATTTGAAATCAGTTATTTTTACCATCTTGAGACAAGTCTCCTTATTAGAATTGAGATATAATGAGAATTAAAATACTTACACTTTTATTTTTGTGGAATAAGAATGTAGTTATTGATTTATTTTGATACTAATATTAACCGTCACATGATTTCAGTACTTTTTGTACATCAAGATTGGGTGTTCTTCATAAAATATGCTTACTTTTAGGAAAAAGATATAAAATTTTTGTACGCGTTTCCTAAAATGCAAATATTGTTTCATTTTACTGAAAATTATTTACCGCCTTTGGATTTTTGTACTTTTTATAGTTGAGAATAGTTTTTTTTCATAAAATTAAAATAATATCAGAAAAAACATACTAAAATTTGGTTCGCATTGTTTAAAATAATCAAAATTATTCTTCTTTTTATCAAAATTGATACTATTTTATTTGAAATCAGTTATTTTTACCATCTTGAGACAAGTCTTCTAATCAGAATTCAGATATAATGAGAATTAAAATACTTAAACTTTTATTTTTGTGGAATAAGAATGCAGTTATAGATTTATTTTGATGCATATTATTAACTGTCATATGATTTCAGTACTTTTTGTACATAATGATTGGCTGTTCTTCATAAAATAATTTTACTTTAAAGAAAAATATATAAAATTTTTGTACGTGTTGCCTAAAATACAAATATTTTTTCATTTGACTGAGAATTATTGACTGCCATTGGAATTTTGTACTTTTTATAGCTTAGAATAGTTTTTTTTAATAAAATTAAAATAATATCAGAAAAATAATACTAAAATTTTGTTCGCATTGTTTAAAATAATAAAAATTATTCTTCTTTTTATCAAAAATGATACTATTTTATTTGAAATCAGTTATTTTTACCATCTTGAGACAAGTCTCCTTATTAGAATTGAGATATAATAAGAATTAAAATACTTACACTTTTATTTTTGTGGAATAAGAATGTAGTTATTGATTTATTTTGATACTAATATTAACCGTCACATGATTTCAGTACTTTTTGTACATCAAGATTGGGTGTTCTTCATAAAATATGCTTACTTTTAGGAAAAAGATATAAAATTTTTGTACGTGTTTCCTAAAATGCAAATATTGTTTCATTTTACTGAAAATTATTTACCGCCTTTGGATTTATGTACTTTTTATAGTTGAGAATAGTTTTTTTTCATAAAATTAAAATAATATCAGAAAAAACATACTAAAATTTGGTTCGCATTGTTTAAAATAATCAAAATTATTCTTCTTTTTATCAAAAATGATACTATTTTATTTGAAATCAGTTATTTTTACCATCTTGAGCCAAGTCTTCTAATCAGAATTCAGATATAATGAGAATTAAAATACTTAAACTTTTATTTTTGTGGAATAAGAATGCAGTTATTGATTTATTTTGATGCATATTATTAACTGTCATATGATTTCAGTATTTTTTGTACATAATGATTGGCTGTTCTTCATAAAATAATTTTACTTTAAAGAAAAATATATTAAATTTTTGTACGCGTTGCCTAAAATGCAAATATTTCTTCATTTTACTGAAAATTATTGACCGCCATTGGAATTTTGTACTTTTTATAGTTTAGAATAGTTTTTTCAATAAAATTGAAAGAATATCAGAAAAATCCTACTAAAATTTTGTTCGCATTGTTTAAAATAATCAAAATTATTCTTCTTTTTATCAAAAATTGGAATTTTGTACTTTTTATAGCTTAAAATAGTTTTTTTTAATCAAATTTAAAAAATATGAGAAAAATCATACTAAAATTTTGTTCGCATTGTTTAAAATAATAAAAATTATTCTTCTTTTTATCAAAAATGATACTATTTTATTTGAAATCAGTTATTTTTACCATCTTGAGACAAGTCTCCTTGTTAGAATTGAGATATAATGAGAATTAAAATACTTAAACTTTTATTTTTGTGGAATAAGAATGCAGTTATTGATTTATTTTGATACAAATTATTAACCGTCATATGATTTCATTACTTATCAGGATTGGCTGTTCCTCATAAAACATGCTTACTTTAAGGAAAAAGATATTAAATTTTTGTACGCGTTGCCTAAAATGCAAATATTTCTTCATTTTACTGAAAATTATTGACCGCCATTGGATTTTGTAATTTTTATAGTTTGAAATAGTTTTTTTGTTCATAAAATTAAAGGAATGTCAGAGAAATCATACTAAAATTTTATTAGCATTGTTTAGAATAACCAAAATTATTCTTCTTTTTGTTAAAGATGATATTATTTTATTTGAAATCAGTTATTTTACCATCTTGAGACAAGTCTGCTAATTAGAATTGAGATGTAATGAAGTACTTTTTATTGTTTAGGAGTTGTTATATCTTTTTTATTAAAAAAAAGACTCTCAGAAAAATATAATGTAATGTTGTTTGCATTGTTGAAAATTATTTCTATTTCTTGTTAAAAGCAGTTATTTTTGTAATTTGTTGTTTTAAATGCTTCGATTGTGACTAGAATATAGAAAGTCCGTGATTATGATAGGTTTTTTTTTTAAGAATTTTATGATGATAAGGATACAAAAATTTAAAATATTGAAAAAAAAATAGAATACATTTTTCAATAACTGATTCTTTCATTTTGTTTTTCCCGAGAATGTTTGGAAAATAATAAAATAAAAACCGCGATGTAGACACCGTTTTAGAACTCGCCGGTTTTGAAAATATATAACCTAAATAAAACGAAAAAGACCATTCTTTAATGATGATATTTTAATTTAGGTTTTATCTGTACATTTCTTTTCATTTCAATTTATAAAACTTTGCTAAATAATTAATAAACAAAATGTATAATTGAACGTTCGATTTTCAATAGTCGCCATTTTAATTAGATTAAACGAAACTAAGATTCCGTAATTTGTATTAGTTTATCATGTGACGTATTAAAGTTCAATCCGTCATCAAGGTCGATCGGTACTATCCGTCCGATTAGTCCGATCAGTCAATTACTTTTACTATAAGTCTGACGGATTGCTGACGTGAGTTTGACGCGAACTTGACTGATCGGTGACTGATCGATGACCGCTGACTGATCGCCGAAATAGTAACGCCTAAGGTTGCAAGTACTGTATTATGCACTACTCTTTTGATTCGGATATCTATAGGTCAGCGATCGTTTTATCCCAGATAAGCAAGATTAGAAATAAACCGATTATCTTCGGACATATATGTTACCAATATGTCTTTTGGTCAGATTTCATTTGATTATTTGATATAATGTGCATTTTATTTGCATGTGCTTCAAAGTGATTGTACAACTGTACGTCATTCCGAATCAAATTATACTTGCTGGAATCAAAAATTAGATTAAAACTCATCATTAGGAGGCATTCATATTTCCTAGGTAATCGGAACCAAGAAGTCTTATACAGACAGACATTAATGCTAATATATAGGTGTTCTTAGTTCTAAATAATCACTTGTTAATACATAATAAATAATGTCACCGGTAAGTCATTTACGATCTTTTAGGAAAATACTAGTTTCCGATAAAGATATAAATCATTATTAGCAGTGCAAAAAATGTAATTACATTGTAGCACTAACATTGTTCGAATTATTTACATTGACATAAACTTATTTGTGAAATGATATCCATTGTAGTGTACCAACATGCACAAACTCCTAACATTAAGATAAGAAACTGCACATGGAAAACTACAATTAGTTATATGCAGTCGTATGTTTAAACTGGTACTATTTGTAGACATAGCTGAAATCTAACAGTGTCAGCAGGTTGCCTTTGGTTGCTTCACGGGTTTCGAATTACAATTATTGGTTTTATACGAAATCAATTATCAAACATTAAGTAACTGATTGTTGTTTAAAAAAGGGCATACTTAGGCAGATATTCGTTAAATCTAGAAATATTGCCTGTTTCAGTGAAGCAAGATCATGCATCATGGTGTATTAGACTTTGTATCGTGAAAATGCTTTAACGGAGTACTCATTTTATTACTATTGGTCTTTACATTGTTTTGGCAATTTTCTGCTATGTGTCAATCAATGCATCCAATCTGTCCAACTGATTCTGTTAAACTGTCATCATAGGTTAAGAGATAAAGGCAGAACCGCATTAATTTAACAGCCGAATCGTGCATTGTTTTTAATTCGATTCGTTATGTTTATTTGTATTTATTCATGGTTTTAAAGGACGTATTAGCTGACTCGATTTTCGTCGTCTTTTGAATGTGTTCCATAAAGTTATCAGTTTTATTTAGATGCAACTGTAATGTTTTCGTTGTAACTTCTACATTTTAAAATATTTTCTTGGTTAAGGTGTTCAGCATAAAATTCAGAAATCTATCAATCCTGTAAACATGTTAAATTGCCTTATTAACCGACTTAGTCTGCAAATTGTCTTTTGTAGTGCATAGCTTCTTAACAGTCTACTGGCATATACAGATCATCAAAACACATTGATCAATTGCAGACAGCTCCAGTTTTAAAATAAAATGCTACCATTGACACAGACACGATTAATACAAAAAAACACTACATCGACAAGTTCTTCTGAATATCTGTAAGCATCATAACTGCTTGCCTGCTGGCTAGATGACATTTGATATATTACTGAGAGACGATAACAAATCCAGACGTTGCTTGTATATTTATACGTCTAGATATGTTTGTATTTATATTGCAACCGCATGAACAAAGAGTTATAACGTTTATAACATAACTATTGACGGTTAAAGCAGGTTGAAGGTAGGACTGGAGTTAAGTTATATATCACAGTTGAAGGAAAGCCATTTTTCAGTTCCATTAAATTTAACATACTAAATAGACGTTATGTATATAATGAGCATTTAAATACACATTCAACGTGATTTGTGCGTATGATTTGATTTGTGTTGGGTGTCTAAACAAAAACAAAATACCTGTTTTTGTCGATCACGAACAAAATAAACTAATATTGTTTTCTCAGTCATATTAAATAAATTCAACGTTTTGAAATATTAAGTTCGTCTTCAATTTTCACCTGTCTAAACATTTAGAGAAATATTTTTTTTTTTGGTTTGGATAAAAAAAAGATCATACTATACTTTCATCACGTGTTAGAAACATGTAGCTCCGCACTCGATCACAAAAGGTATGTAAGTAAAAACAAAATTTGATAATTGTGATGTACACATTTTTCCGACACCTGTTTTGGCTGTGACAAGCATTTGTTATGGCATTATTGAAAAGTGACAAAGAATTTGTCAAAATGGTATCATTTCCTTTATGTGTAATGGGCCGTGAAAAAATCAAATTCTACAGGAAGCCAAAATAAAAAAAAAACAGCATCAAAAAGAATATAACGAAAGATTGAAAAAAGCATTAAGGTATTCGAGTACAATCATCAGGTTGCACAGCTTCAACAGCTATTTTACATGACTAATAATATTTAAAACTTTTATTTCACGTAATCTAGCATATATCGTGGTTTTTATTTTCAAAGAATAAATCGAAATAATAATTTTCAATTCAACAGTTTCAAATGATGAAATGTTCTTGGATTATTGACAATTCAAAACAGATTTTATATCATATGATATAACTCGAATTTTAATCAGATTATAATCTGTGAACGGATTGCATTACAGCTGCAAAATTCTAAAGACAGAATAAAAAAGGATTATCAAATAGAAGTAAACTAGATGAAGAAAACAGTAGAATACCACTGTTCAAAATTCATAAATCGATTGAGAGAAATCTAATCTGGGTAACAAACTAAAACCGACAAAAACACATCAACTATATGAGTAAATCAACGAAACAACAGAAACACTGAAGTCTTACAAAAACAAAAGACAATCCAACATACATAAAACGAACTAAAAACGATAAAACAACAATATTAATCGTTTGAATGATTGAATTAAGCCCAAGTTTAAAAGTAAAATATATCCATTAATACACATTCGATGAGTAAAAAGTTTAACACGACTAGTTTTCTGAATATGTAAAACATCGTTACTGCTTGGCTGTAAAATGGATTCAAGGTAACGAAAACATTACTTAAACAATGCTTTAAATTTGAGAAGATACAACATAAATGGTACAAATATGACTGCACCGCCACGCCATTCGACATTGAATGTTATTTTAGATCTCACTATCGCTCGGGCAAAAAATAATCACGAATATAATGCCTACCCATGTTAAAACTAAAATAAAGTATAGCTTGCATCACTTATTTCTTAGCCAAAGAGCAACGAACTGTAATGAAACAGTCAATTGTAATCAATTCTAGGACACCCACTTTTGGTAAGTTGGAAACAACAATTTAAAGAAGTGGACAATTAAATTAAAATCAAATCAAATAAAAACATTAGAAATGCTCGAAATCAGACATCTATTTTCCTACATTAAATAACATCGAGTTAATCATACTTAGATAACATATACAACAAAAGGAAACAAATTAATACTTGCGTGCATCTGAATTTTTTTTATTAACTTCGTTGTGACTTGTAAAACAACTTCACTTGATATCTAAGGATGTACAAACAACGGGTCACATGCAATAAAAATACGTGACGAACGAGTGGTGTAGACAAAAAGATGGTTAATGACATTTCAGACATTTGGCTTTAAGCATTTCTGATTTTGATAACGAATAACTTTATTCAAGGTGTGTTCTATTGCACAAATCATTTGAGTACAAAAGTATCATCAATACATACATTTGTTTACATATAACACATTTTTGTTTGTAAAGTAGAAGACGTCATTTGTCGTATATCAAGTCGAACGTTAAATGAGTTCTGTCTGCAAAAAGCTTACCAAATAATTCATCTATTCAATCTGATTACCCAATCCAAGTGTGTAACTGCTGCAGAAAAAAGCAAATAGTATAAACATTGAAAATAGCACGTAAATACACCAGTACTATCAAGTCGACATGTGGTAGTAAATACGAAAAGATAGTAATTCGTTCATGTCAATAAATCATTAGTTTTGGCTCATCATATCTTCAATTCAATGAAAATGTCAACAATACTTTAACGAACAGTTATCTAAATGGAATTAAATGACAACATGCAGACGCTACAATATATCTGATACATATCATTATTCAACAAGCTGATTTGCTAACAAATAGCTGGTGCACTAACATAATTAGTTTAAATTATTAGAATCAAAGATTCACCTCAAAAGCTTACAAAACCTTTAAACAGACCTATAAAGAAGTAATATAGTTACGATACTGTTGTCAGGTCATTAAAGATTGCATATCTTGGCTATATTGTTGATTCACTTATAGGTTCTTTTCTTTGGAACTAAACACATTTTAAAAAAAAAAAGTTGTTGTCATGACACGGTTTATGTTTTTCTCATAAATTTTATGATAGTATGATACTAAACCCCTAACGGGTGGGATTGTGCCTTCATATGATGAAGACATAATCTTCCAATCAGTTTACTTGAGGTCTGGAGCTGGCATGTCAGTTAACTGCTAGTAGTCTGTTGTTATTTATGTATTATTGTCATTTTATTTATTTTCTTTTGTTACATCTTCTGACATCGGACTCCGACTTCTCTTGAACTGAATTTTAATCTGCGAATTGTTATGCGTTTACTTTCCTGCATCGGCTAGAGGTATAGGGGGAGGGTTGAGATCTCTTAAACATGTTTAACCCCGCCGCAATTGAATGCCTGTCTAAAGTCAGGAGCCTCTGGCCTTTGTTAGTCTTGTATGATTTTTAATTTTAGTTTCTTGTGTATAATTCGGAGTTTATTATGACGTCCATTATCACTGTACTAGTATACATATTTGAAGGGGCCAGCTGAAGGACGCCTACGGGTGCGCTACATTGAACATTTATTGGTGGCCTTCGGCTGTTGTCTGCTCTATGGTCGGGCTGTTGTCGCTTTGACACATTGAATATGATGCATTGCAGAACCACTTAAATGCTATGAAAGCGTAATGATCAGTCTTCTTTTTTCGCGTCTTGACTGATTGCATGCTTATCATAATGAATCACAGCCATGATTTAAAAATTTGGCAGACTTATAGATGCTTGTTCTTTTAGATCCTGGCTTTCAAGTTCACATGTGATCTTTATACACTTTATATTGAAATATAGCAAGAGAAACACCCATTTAATTCACTAAAATGTATAATGTATAAATATGTTAGAATGAAGTCAACTCTTTCATAAATGTTTGCCATGTGTGCATTCGTAGTATATTTCATTGATAAAATGTGTGCATGTACAAAGAGCATACACTACGTGATGTTTTGCAGCTATTCATCGCAACTAGGTACAACACATTACATGTGAAATGATAAGACAGAGGTAATGAAAAAAGATGAATGTATGAATTAACTGTTCATAGAAGAGTCAGGTTAGTTATTTTACAAATGAACCAAATCAAAATTCAATCCCATGTATTATACACATTATCACCATCTTAAATCAGCTTGCATAATAAGTAATATCAGATCACCAATCATGCAGTACATATTCTAAATTTTATAGAGTTACCTTATCACATTCAATATCTAAATGTCACACCCAGATTTGAATTATAATGTAAAAATCTGCTGCACTAATTGCAATTAGTCATATATTTAAAGGAGATATCAATTTACAGTGAGGTTTATCATATTTATGCCAACAACGTTTTTTCTCATTTTCCTAAATATAAACGAATGAAATGATACAAAATCGAGAATGTTTGCATCCGTATTTTTTGTTTAACACTTGAAATAGTTACATGCATAATAATGTTCCGAACGCCGTTTTACTAGAAATGCACAACTGACAGTAACGCATTTTAATAAAACATAAAATATTTTTGAGAAAAGAAAAACCCAGTTTTTCTAAATATTAAAATACAGTCGACTCTCGTTATGTCGAAGTCAGCCAGACCAGAAAAATATTTCAAGATACACGTAGTTCGACTCAAACAAACACCGGAAGTTCGACAATCTAAGGGACACAACTCTTGCTTAACTTGGTAAAGCTAAAATAAATCCGGGTGAATATGGCAAGGGGATCGATATTCTAGTATCAGATTGATGTATTTGTATGTCACAGTCTTTTATTATTATAATGACATTATATGTACTTATTCAATTGTTTCAATTAAAAAAAAATCCTATGGCTTTTCCAAGAGAGTAATTTCCAACGATAGTTTCGTTATTCAGGTCGGTTATAGCTGACAAAATTGTTAATTCTCGGATACAAGAGATTTAAGAAAATTTTGATTTCTATTCATTTTGTTTAATCTCACTCTTTCTTTTCAAAAGAAAATATAACAAGATTAAAGACGCCGTTTGAGTAGTTTTTAGGTGATCATCAACGGAAGCCATAATCATCACTTTATACACACCCAAGCTCATTAGTGTAAATCACAAATTAATTGTTTTGTAAACATTTTAAATACTTTTTCATGAACATTAACAATGTATCACTAATTATTTATCAAAATTCTATAAAAGATAATCTTAGGTAAACAATCATGGAAATAGCATGTCATAAATCAATACAGTGGTCAGTGACCGGAAATTTAATTACACGTGTATTGTCAGATTAACTCTTCAATCCATTTAAATCCCGGAGGTCATGTTTTGACACATGTGTATTAGTTCGAGATAAAAAATGAATTTTGAAAGCTTTGTTTACCTTGGGACCGTAAATTTAGTTCGACTCAACCGAAATTTCGACTCATCCAATTTCGACTCATCAGGAGTCGAATTACATACTTTTGTATGGAATAAAGTTCGGGACCACGTGAAAACTTTGACTCATCCGAAATTTCGAGTCAACCGAGTTCGAGACAACGAGAGTTAACTGTAATTACATATTATATCATTCCTGGAGTACTTTCTTTTCTTATATTTACATCGTGCCTTGTTAACTGATCCACGTGTTAATTTTAATTTTTTCTTTAAGCTGTTTACTCAATGTTTTTCAGTGTTTCGGTCAATGGATCATGTCTATGCAACTGATGCCGTTAAACTATCATTGTAGGTTAAAAACAATGGAAGAACTGCATTAACAGCTGAAATGTCCAGCATTTAAAAAAACATGAAAAACTTTATTGGTTATTCTTTTTTAAAATTTATTTTCTTAAAAGATTTATTTGTTGACTTGAATTTCCTTCCATCGTTTTTTGAATGCGTTCCATAGAGTCATCAGTTTTTTAGATGCTACTGTAATGTACGTTGTCGCTGTAATCTCTGCATTTTGAAATATATTTCTGGTAAAGATGTTCAGCATAAAATTGAGAAATCTATCAATCCTGTGAACATGTTAAATTGCCTTGTAAACTGACTTACTCTGCAAATTGCTTCTTGTAGTGCATAGCTTCTTTAAAGTATACTGACATATAAAGATCATCAAAATGTTAACATATTGATCAATTACAGACAGCTTCAGTTTAAAAATAAAATACTGCCATTGACACAGACACGATTTATAGTAATTACTCGTCTTAAAAAGCACCAACATCGACGAATACTTCTAGATATCATAACTGCTTGCCTGCTTGCTAGCTGACATTTGGTATATTACTGAGAGACAATAACAACTCCAGACGTTCCTTATGTATCAATACGTCTGAATACGTTTTGATTTATAATTCAACCACATAGCAAGAAATTAAAATGTTTACATTATAACTAAGAACGTTTGAAACAGGTTGAAGGTCGGGCTAGAATTGTTTAAGTTATACTAGATCACAGTTGAAGGAAACCCTTTTTCACAGTTCCATTTAATTTAATATACCAAATAGACGTGATTAATATTTGTATATAGTTAGCAATCACATACACATCAGATGTGACATATGCCCAGCAATCGTTTTTTATTGGGTATCTTAACAAATAAAATACTTGTCTCAGTGATACTTTAATAAATGCCGAGTTTCAAAAAAGTTATTAAGTGTTGTCTCTATTATTAACCTGACGGTGTGTATAAACACTCAGAAAATTGTGTTTCTTCTGGTTATGGAAAAAGACTATATTGTACTATCAACACTGGTCTGAAAAATTGAAGTCATAAAAGACAATGTAGTCCAAGACATTTTAATTGTTTTGTCTAAACTATTTTTCAACAAATCTTTATAACGAAAACTGCAAATTTGGAAACATGTTGGCATTGCTTTTTTTGTTTAAGTATTTCTTTTGTCAATTGATTTCTTTAAAACATGTAAAATGTTAACTTGTAAGCATTATTGTTTATTCAACTAAATGATTTCATAACTTTATAAAGTATGAAAATTCCCTGCGGAGATCATTGTTCGAAGCTTATAATATAAATAAAACTAATCAGTTTTTGAATATGTTATAAAAGTTATATTTTTTCAATCTAAAACTATGTGTTGATTTTATCAAAGGTTGTGAATACACAGGGGTAAAATCAAGAAATGCATCATTAAAATCACAAAAAGACTGTCTCTGATGACTACTGGCGTTAGAGCTTTCTTCCACAATGAAACACTATCAAGTTAGTATTTACAATGTATCTATCAAGATTTGAAAGGTTAATATATGGCAATATAACCATGTAAATAAAAAACCATTATATGTCGCAGTATTACGTTGTACACTGAGCTTGTACACTGAGCTTCGGTTCATACAGAACAGAAAGTTATAAATCCCCCCTCTAAAGAAAACTACAAACAACATTGAAACATGACAACTAACAATTTAATATTTTTTGCACCTCTAATTAGTCAGTATCTTACATTATTACACAGCGATTTAATAATATACAGGAAGACAAACGTCTTTATCAAATGTGCACGTTTCCTCTTAACTATCTCATGAATATTGATCAATTTCCATTGGTATATGTTTTTTTTTCTCTTGTAATACTATTATCTAATCAAGAAGAAAACATTTGAAAAATATTTTGTTTTTAAATATTCAACTTTTTTTGAAGGACAATATTAATAATGCCAAAACTAAATAACAATAAAATGAAATATATGTGGATCATTCAGTTTGTTTTGTTCACGCAGCGTTGATACTATAATGGAATTTGAAGCGACTTTCAGACAAGTGATAGGTTAAACCAGCTTTGAAACCAGGTTTAATCCACCAATTTCTACATACAAAAATGTCTGTACCAAGTCAGGAATATGATAGTTTTTATTTATTCGTTTGTTTGGTATGAGCTTTTGATTTTGACATTTCATTAAGGACTTTCCTTTTTGAATTTTCCTCGGACTTTTTGAGAATTTGCTTTTTTTCATTTTTACAGATTGTGACTTGGTAGGAGAATTGTCTCATATCCACTCGTGCAATATCTTCTACTATCTATTTATATACCATTTTAAATGTATATATGCATCATTTTAGTATGCATATAAAGGAATGAATATTCAAAATCGAAAATGTAAACAGGCCGACCAAAGGTAAAACAACAGCTGAAGGCTACATATGGGTCTTACACATAGCGAGAAAATCCAGCTATCTGAGGTAAAACTTATCTTATGTTTGTATGAGATCATATGAAAGTCTTTTAAGAGACCTATACATATTTGGTTTTTCATAGTATATAGACATCCTAAAAACTGAAATTGATTCCTACAGTATCTTACCAGACAAGAGTTCTGATTAACCTAAGTATTTTTCTTTTGCTTATAGGAAATGTTTAGATAACATATGATTTCATTATTTATGCTATATATGTCATCAGGCAAAGAGCAACGAACTGTAATAAAACATTCAACTGTATTCAATTCTAGAACACTCATTTTTGGTAAGTTGGAAAAAATCATTTAAACAAGTGGACAATGAAATTAAATTTAAATAATACCAAATAAGAACAAAATTATCGAAATGAGACATATATCCTTCTAATTTAAATGATATTGAGCTAATCATATTTAGATAACATATAAAATGGAAAGAACACATTGAAAATTGAGTAAAACAAAATTTTGTTTTATTAACTTCGTTGTGATTAATAAAACAACTTCACGTGATGCCTAAAGATGTACAAAAATCAGGTAATAGGCAATATGTGATGAAACAGTGGTGTAAACGAAAAAAATAGTTAATGAAATTTGACACATTTGGCTTTTAATTATTGATTTTGATAACGAATAGCTTTATCTAAGGCGTGTTGCATTGCACAATTATGTGAGTACAAAGGCACCGAAATCAATATCAGCAAGTCGTAATTTGTCGTATGTCAATCCGAACGTTAAATGAGTTCTGTCTGTAAAAGTCTAACCAAATAATCCATCTGGCCAATATGAATACCCCATCATATTATGTAACTGCTGCATAAGAAATCAAATCGTATAAACCTACATGATAACCAATACTAACATAAGCACTTACATGTCCGATATGTGGTAGTGAAGACGAAAAGATAATAATTCGTTCATGTCAATACATTATTAACCTTGACTCATCATATCTGCAATTCAATACAAATGGCAACAATACTTTAACGAAAAGTTATATTTCGTAATGGAATATATAACGACAACATGTAGACGCTAAAGTAAATCTGATACATATCATTATAAAAAAAACCTGATATACATAGAAATGGGTTAATTTTTCTGTTATATATTTATGTTGTCGATATAAGGACCGGGAAAAAGTTATTCTATTTCAAATTCTGACAAACATACTGTTAAAGATGTTAAACAAATTTTGCTTCAACATAACCCTTATTGTAATCATTTCATCACAGTAAAATGCTGACATGCAGAATAAGGTCGTTTTTATTGACCATCAAACTGCATACATTTGATAATGTAAACATGGGCTTGAATTAAATGATATTTTTTCACACTGCTTTAAAAAGAAGATGGGGTATGATTGCCAATGAGATAACTATCCACAAAAGACCCAAAATGACACAGACATTAACAACTATAGATCACCGTATGGCCTTCAGCAATGAGCAAAGCCCATACCGCATAGTCAGCTATAACAGTCCTTTTTTCCACTCATCAGTGTTAATTGTCCGTTTTGTATCTACTGGTAATCGCTTTGTATTAAGTATTTGATTATTCTTTTATTCCAAATTATTCATTATACAATTATCTGTTATAGGAATCAAATTATCTTGATTGACCAAAAAAATATCAATTTTATGTTAACATGTATTCTGTTGACTATCAAAATTGCCAAGTATGACTTAACAGGATATCTTGACAACGAAATGTACAGTTCTTTTATCAATTCATCCAAGTTACAATGGATTGTAATTGAGTAGAAACAATAAAAATAATTTAAAAAAATAATACATAAAACAAAACATAAAAAAGAAGATTAGAAAAGATCTAAAGAAAGATGGATGCAAATCATTGAGGTATTTGAGTACAAT
Source organism: Mytilus galloprovincialis (assembly GCF_965363235.1). Classification (NCBI taxonomy): domain Eukaryota; kingdom Metazoa; phylum Mollusca; class Bivalvia; order Mytilida; family Mytilidae; genus Mytilus; species Mytilus galloprovincialis. The sequence goes on along the minus strand of NC_134845.1, from coordinate 55,815,805 downwards.
CACACAGTTGCGTAGTTTGAACTAATACAATGGAAATAAAGAATCATGACTTATTTCATGTGAGGAAATGGTATTAATCTTATTGTTTAAAAAGTGCCATTGCAGTTGATCGAGCATACAATGAGGTTTTAATTTCTTTTAAAGAGTAATGGGAAATAATATGTTGAATTCAACAGTTTCAAATGATAAAATGGTCTTTCATCATTGGTGATTTAAAATAGATGTTATAACAAAATGATCTGATGCAAGTTTGTACTCAGGAACAATGGCTTCTAAAACATAAGTATCAATCTAATCAATCAATCACATAATCAGACAGTGAAACTCACAAAGATATATAAAATAAAAAATATATACACCATAACAAAAGATTAAACTCCACTGTAAATATACAATGGTCAAATCATAAGCATTTAACAAGCTAAATATCTTTATCAGAAAGGTTGATGATAACCTTGGAGTAATTTTTGAGAACACAGTGTTCCAAAGATGTTAGACCAGGTTTGTGGATAAATAAATTGAATGATCTAATGATTTTAAATATTGGGTATGAAGATTTTTCCTTTAAAAACATAACACAAATGGTAAAAGATAAGAATGAAATAAATCAAATTGTATCAAATTTAAAGTTAAAATGTGAAAATAGAAATCCTGTTGAATGGCAAAAAATTAAAATATATGAACAACTTATTGGACATTGAAGAAGATGAATTTGTTTATTTATCCACACCAACGAGATATGCATTATAACTAGTTAGGGGATATTACATGATCCCTGTATATATGACTTTTATTTTACAATATCTTTTTTTCCAAATTGAAAATATTAATGAAATTTGTAAATAACAATTTCTCATTTTTCAATCGGATTGGTATTTTAGTCAGCAGTCATCGTTACGCAAACTTTGAAGACCCATTGGTGGCCTTCGGTTGTTGTCTATGGTCGGGTTGTTGTTTCCTTGACACATTCCCCATTTTCAATCTGAATTTAATTGACCGAGCTGTTTTTGTGCTATATATAGAAATGTATTTGTGTTTGCATCTGATTATTGACCCATTGGTTGACTTCGGCTGCTATCTGTTCTCTGGACGGGTGGTTATCGTTTTGACACATTCCCAATTTCCATTCTCAATTTTATATCTTTTACTTTTAGATAAATAATAATGTCATTGATTTGTTTTTGTGTAAGATGTACGTAAATGATATACAAACAAAGTAACCACTGTCTTTAAATATTAGAAAGATGTATGTCTTCTGGGAACGTTTGCTGTAAAGTATATAGAGCCAAAATTTATTATAACAATTTTAATCGGCCATGAAAGCATGGATTCGTATCCTTATGTTGAATGCAATGAATAGGTTATACAATACTACCAACAAATAAGTGTTCGTCTCCCCCTTCACGACTTGAGTGATTGTATGTTATCGTAATGATGGATTCTCAGATCACATAATTTAATTAAAAGTTTATGGACGTATTCACTTTAAGATTCTGTTTCATATAAAAAGAGATAACGAGTATAGCAATACATCATGCTGGATTGTATAAAACATATAAGTATGTTAAAATAAAATAAAATCGATTGAGCACACTTAGTTGTATAGCAGGCCTCCATTTTTAGTATTATTGCATGAATATTGTCCTTGAAATATTGAGATAGTGCACATGTTTGCGTGTACAAAAATGTTTTATCAAGAATAATATTCACCAATATGCATGCTTTAACACTTTATACTACTATTAATGTATTGACTTTTAATATTGGCTGTATAAAATGTTACAGGTATTAACAATAGTTATGGTGGTTGGTTTAGCCCCTAGGCAATGCCGAGGTCAATTACATTGTCCGATGCCAATATTAATACCAAGGGAATGTCACAGGGCATATGTATGCCAAAACAGCTTAATAACTGCATTCACATAAAAGGAATACATATCAATAGATGTTTCTCCTAAACGGTAAAAGGAAGAAACATCCGAACATTTATAATTATTTAAAATAATGCAAAGGATATATATGTTAATATATGAAAATGAGGACACGATTTCATCAATTATATATTATAGTTTCCTTGGAAAATAACACACGGGAATTAACCAACATAGTATGAATGGACAATATAGGAAAAAATGTTAACAACTAGGTGGTGCACTAAAGTTATTAGTTAATTAAAAACAAATGTTTTCCTTGATGAAAATCGCAAGTGAAAATATAACTTAGATTGAGTGGCATACTCTGTTATGCAAGAGTTGTAGACTGTAAATTATAATGATGCAAACACAATATATCGCCAACATGCATGCAGAAGATTCTTTTAAACGTTAATGTATCACTTACATTTTTAAGTACATCATTTATATGTAACTTGCTGTGTTTAAGACGTTTTAATAACAATTAAAGACATTAATCTGTAGGTTATAGACACGTCCGTGATCGAACTCTATTACAATGATTTTCACTGTTGTTTGATTTGTTATGCAAATGAGTGCTTACATAACTTTGCAATATTTGCATAACAAAATTGTTGTAACATCATCGGTTTAAAAAAAAAATGACCATTTGTGGTGTAAAAATCTATTGAAATTGACCTTTTTGTGGGCTATGTTTTTTAAATTTGCATTTCATATATTTTGTATCATTCTAACGCAAATCTATACAAAAGATTATACGATGACTAATGAAGTTAATGTCTTAATCATGTAATACGTGATTAAAGATACGAAACCTATAAGTGAATGACCAGACCTCACGATTTGTCATTCAACCGCCTTAGAATTAAATTGAAATACTATTATTTTGAGTATTTAAAAAAACACATAGAATATTTAAGTTTGCTTTTATGTACCATATGTTATCATATAAATGAATGTAGATATACGATAGCAACACATTATTAGAAATGATCTTTATCAAAGATTAAAATAAAATCCACTAGAGTTCGATATGATTATATTCAGTTTCTGTCAACGTTCTCGCGCTTCTCTATTGTGTCCGTCTAAAAACCATTTCTCAACCTCCGTCTTGCATTTGAAATTTGGATGAGTATACAATATGCAATTATGTATCAAATTTTAATTCAAATGTTTCTTAATTCATGTAATTGTTCCTTGATTAAAAATTATAACGGTTAACTATAGTGGTAGCTTTTAAATTGCTGATCGTTTTAATATCACTGTTTTGTTAATGTTTAGATACCTCGTGTAATTACTTTTCACATCATATTCGTAAACAAGAGAGCAACGAACTATAATTGGACATTTAGAGTAACTATTTTCAATCAATTCAAGAATACTAACGGTAATGAAAGAAAGCGCAGATGAAGACCAAATAAACAGTCAGAACTCATCTGAAGTCGGTCATAGCTATTATATGTATAGAGGATAACAACGCAATGAAAATCACAATGACGACGAAAATATAAACTACTGAGATTGATCAAGCTAATATCAAATGTACTTATAAAGAGATTAACATCATGTGTATATATCAATAATCTAATTATATCATATATACCAGGAATGAAATTTTGTATTTACACCAGACGCGCGTTTAGTCTACAAAAGACTCATCAGTGACGCTCGCAAATTAGTCAATACGGGGAAAAGAGTTTTTGTATAACAAATCATGAAAAATACATTGACTCAGTAATCTGTTTATAAAACAGAGTACTTTATTTATTTCAAGAAACAATATGCTAATCTTAGCCAGAATATACAGGAAGAGGGATATTCAATGAAAATAATTCATCATCATGTGTTTACGTTTTCCTAGATATCTGTCAGTAGTGCAGCACTAATGTTTATAGAAAAGTATGTATACGTTCTTGGATTAGTAGGCAATTACTAATGTATGACTTAATGATCTAGATAGTATGAATTTGGAAATTTATAATTTAATGTAATTATCTGATTTTATAGCAATATATAGTTGAATTACCTTGTATAAATGCATTACTTTGTAATTTCTTATTGTATATATATCATATACGTCGCATGCATTTCAGTGTATAAGTGCATTCGATTTGCTAATGAAAGGAGATATAATGTAGCAACAGGGCGATAATAAGTCGACTGCAGTCGAAGATGTATTACAGATAAGGAGATGAACCAGCACTCTATTGTTTGAGTATTATGTAATTAACCAAGAAACTATAAGATCTCTTAGGTTTTCACAGTTCAATACTATTGACATATTGAAATTATACAGAAACAATATGCGAAAAAAAAACCCAGATATCTTGAAACTGATCATATCTGTCTGAAAGAAAAACAATAACAAATAAGGCCATATTTTGTCAAATATATTCCTTGTTTCGTTAATGATAGACAATACGGATTAACCGTTTTATAACGTGATAGAATGAATGTCCAATATAAGAGGTTAACAAATATATAGTGCAATAAATTCTAATGAAATATCTAAACAATCCTTGATAAATGCCGCTATTGAAGAAGTATTTAGTCCAACTGTGTTCAACAATGTGGTCTGGAAGAAGTTTAGACGTACATTTGCATGCTATAAACATAGTTTACCGGTTAAATTCATTTTAAAGTACATCGTTTTTATGCAACTTGCATCTGTATGCCTGATAAAAGTCTGCCAGAGTATCGCTTAATACATAAAGTCATATATATTTTTTTATATTTACACAGGCGTGACAACAAATTACGTGCTCATGGACTCAAACAGAAGCATTAAGCAAAGACGACTTGACATTAATCGAACAATGCTTATATTATAAAGTGTACGACACTGTTATATTGAATCAAGATAAATTGATATTTGAATATATTGGCCATCATCTGAAATCAAGCTGTGTAATTGCTTCACGTGCTCGATAAAACGGGATGAACTGAATATTCTTGAGGTGATGAAATGTCACATAAAAGCACAACAAAGATAGACGTGATTATGAGCTTAGATTTACTAGTCATTCATTATCAGCTTTAGATAATGCTGTATCTACATGAATGTTCCGGTACACCAACTGGTCGGAAATGCCTTCTTAAATTGCAAAACGACTTATAATTCCTGCCATTGTGTTTTTTATTCTGCGGTATATATAAGTTAGCTTATATAATTGTCAAGAAGATGAAAGTTTAAATAAAAAGGACACTCTTTTTTATTAGCAGAAGGTGTTATTTAATTTTGCGTATGTTATCATATCTTTTTACTCTATTAGAATCTAGCGGAATTTTTAAGATAATTCCTAGCTATAGATATTCTAATAACAAAAATTGGTGTCATGCGTTGAGATTATCTGCAAGAGAGATCGTTTACATCCAATTATTCATGATTAATTCCTCAATGTAATACATGATAAATGTGAAATTATTTACCTTTAAAAATATTTTTGAATTAGGAATGCAATATCGGGCTATATAGGAGAACTTATAATAATTCAGTAATTCTAGTGGATTAGTTGACTATTGACATTGCTGCAAATTTAAATTAAAGTCTTATAAATATTTGAAACTTGTTAAACAAACTGTGAAACATATGGTTGATTTCAAATTGAAATTACATATATTGTAATGAACTAGGCAATGTCAATGTTGACTCGGAAGGGAACGATGGGTCGCAAGAACCGAGGTTCTTTGAAACGACACTCAGTTCGGATACATGGAAATGAATTCATTAAAAGAAACAACAAAAAGCACCATCGGAAATGCCAGGAAAAAAAACACATATTTGTCTCGATTAGTTATTTTGCAAGGACTTAATTCATTATAGACTATTCGTAAGGCAATTATTGTAGCAGTGTCTACTTTGAGGGTACACTTTGCAATGCTAGTCTCTTGTTTAACTTTTGTATATGACTATTTCCTTTATTTTAGGATATTTGCACCTCTTGTTTTTGAAATGTTGCTAGATATTTGGAATACTCTGGTTTTATACGTGAAGCATTATTGAAAACATTTCCAAGCTAACCCCTATTTTTCTTTCAATAATTGTATCACATAGAATATAAAAAAGACATACTTGAAAATACTATGTAATCCTTGTTAATCATTCAAATTAAAAAAAAAAAGAGTGTAAATATTAAAAGGATGAAAAGTCTTGAGAGAACTATTTTCGCGAAATTTGCAATGGCGTATATTTGAAACAAAATGCACACTGACCCTTTTCTTTTACCTTTTTTTTTACATAAATGTAGTTGGTGAAATGACATTTATTTTGATATTTTTTTTATTCACGTGGTGGTATAAAGTCGCAGTTCATAGTTCGTATAAACATTAATGCGATCAATCACTGTTCTTAGTTGGGAAATTAATTGATAACTAGTATACATTCCATATACTGTTTTTTTTATAATGCACCAACTATAACTGACATAGACAAATGATGTTTTCCTATTTCATGTTCATCTTGATCTGTATTTGAGTAGACTATTTATATTCGTGGACTCTAATACTAGTTACCCATTTTTGTACTGGAGACAAGGTGACTGAAACAAAGACCTTTAAGTAGGGAAATCTAAAAAGTAGGATATTAGATGCAAACATGGAGCCCCAAAGCTGTGTATATTTCTGATTGCTCGCTTGTAAGATGCTTTCAATTGACCTAACTATTCAAATATATAGAACTATTTTCTAATACAAATATATTATATGAAGAAGATCGCTTCCTACTAACAATTCTTTGCATGCCAAAAATCAAACTACGAAAAGAAAATGTCGCTCTCTCGCTACCCTCTTTTTTACGTAAAGTGTCTGTAAAACTTTAGTTCAATAAATTTAATTTGGTGTGGCCTAACCAATTTTTTACAAGATAAATCATGACAATGTCTTCTTACAATGTACTAGAACACAACCGTGAAATCGCTGGTCCGTGACTGAATTAAAGTACATAACTATGTACATGATGTTGAAGCCATATTCTAGCCTGGATATTTAGCGTTGATATTGTCATCTGATAAAGTCATGCTGATTATAAGATGCACATTTTTCTTTACTTTCAATATATTTCTGTTTGAAACCGTCGACCTGGAACTTATCAATTATTGATAATATTAATTATTTGAAGAAAAAAAAGTTCCTGGAATGGAGTAATTATTGATCAACAGCATTGTCCAATATTAGTTATAAATAAAGTTGAATTCTTTGATTTGCTGTTTTGCGTCATGCCGGCTAACAAATTAGAAACTGTATCTATACCCCTTATTTTAAGTCTAGATTTTGAGTATTCGTATTGTCATCTTTAAAAGTCATACTGATTACAATACTTCAATTGGAAACAATGTGACAATAAAATAATTTAGCAGTTTCAACCCTGTGATTATGACCCGTGTATATAGAAAATCCTAAATACACCGTTTGGTGGTGCGCCTGTCAGATGCGGAACGTAAAGATAAGGTATAGGTAACAGGTGAATATACTATTGGTATCGGTATCGGATTCGACCCGGAACTTGTTAATTATTGGCAAATATTATTTTTTTTGGAAAACAAAAGGGTCTAGAGTGGTGTTATTTTTAATCAACACCATTGTCCTATATAAGCTACATTGTATATTTAAAGTTGAATATTATGATTCATGACGGCTTACAAATTGGACCTCGTTATTTTAGTATTATAGATATCTTACACTATCAGTTCACCTTATTATGTATTTCGGTGTGATCCAAGGCTCCGTGTTAAAGACCGTACATAAACCTATCATGATTTACTTTTACAAATTGCGACTTGAATAGAGAGTTGTCTCATTTGCACTCATACAACATCTTTCTATTTCTATTTGAGATAATTTGCAGCAAATACGGACCAACAATTTCAAAAAGTCATGGATAATATTGTTGTGCATTGTACACAAAAAGAACGTCTTTTGAAACAACTTATGTGTATTAACAATCTCTTCCTTGCTACAGCCAGAAGTGTAATTCAATATAGAACTAATAAAATACTATCAAACAGTAATTGCCAGTCTTCCTTCTGGATGTTCTGATTGATTGCAGGCTAATCGTAAATAATCACAATCATTATCAAATCGTACCAGGACTTATAGACGCTTGTACTGTTAGGTACTGACTTATTTATAAGCGCAAGAGTGATCTTATAACGATCGATAATTTAAAAAATATAGCACGATTTAATGCTGCAATGAATAAAAAACAAACAGAAACAATTTATTTTACAGCTTGATGTTAAAAGAAACCAAAAATATTCAAAACATTTGTTTTGTTATGAATCGAGTTAATACTGTGTTTTAGCATGTTCCAACACACGTGTGTTACCTTTATGAAACAAACATACACATGTACATGCTATAGTTATATAAAGGTGATCTTTAACATGCATTACTCTTTTAAGTCGGATATTTATATCTCAGCTATCGCTTTATCCCAGATAGTCCGGCTGATTGGTGAAAAAGTTGTGGGTTTGATGATAAAAGCACCAAATGTGGCATGGTAGTAGTTCTGGATATTTCAAAACATATTGGCTCGGAACCCACCATAAGATGAGCAAGATTAGAAATAAGTTGATTATCTTAGATTAATATGTCACAAACATGTCTAATGCTCAGATTTCATTTGAGTATTTAATATATTGTGCATTTATTTTCATGAGCTTGTACAAAGTGATTGTTTAACTGTACACTTGCTTCAAACCTAGCCATTCCGAACCAAAGTATACCCGCTAGGATCAGAAGTTAACAAAAACCTCATCATTAAGAGGAATTCATATTTCCTAGGTAATCGGAACCCAGAAGCCTTACACAGACGTTAATGCTAATATATACGTGTTTTTAGTTTTAAATAGTCACTTGTTAATACATAATAAATAATGTCACCGGTTAGTCATTTACGATCTATTAGGAAAATACTAGTTTCCGATAAAGATATAAAGCAGTGCAAATGTAATTTCATTGTAGCACTAACATTGTTCGAATTATTTAAATTGAAATAAACTGATATGTGAAATGATATCCATTGTGGTTTACAAACATGCACAAACACATGACATTAAGATAAGAAACTGTATATGGAAAACTACAATTAGTTATCTTTGATTGAGCACATTGTCTAGCATGCAGTCGTATGTTTAAACTGGTACTATTCGTAGACATACATATCTGAAATCTAAATCCATTTAAACCATGAAGTGGTGGTGATTAATGCATTTTTCAACATATCAATGCTATATAACCTATTGTTTTGAATACTAAGCTGTCAAAGAAGAGACCCTTATAGTCGAACTGTGACCTGTTGCAGTAAAAATGGCACCGTCAATGTCAAAAGCTAAAACTATGCATGGTGATTTAATGACTTCAAATAATTGTTACTGTTATTTATTATGTTTGTCAGGGTTGGCCTTGATATAAACTTGCATGGTATCATACATTAAATGCAAAACAATGCAAACATAATTATAACTGCTAATGGACAACCCTATATCATCATTATATCAAATAATATTTATGACTCAATTTCAACTACGGGATACTTTTTTTGTTAATATATCGAAGTGTATGTCAGCCTTTGACACAATACATATATTCATTTGGAGGAAATTATTTTATAATTATCAACGCGGAACGAACTATGTTTCTTGTAGAATATAGGTGAACATGTCTCTCAGAAAACGAACAAGATAGATATGATATACAAAGAGATAAAAACACAACAAGAACCAATAATTTTTACATTTACATAAAAACAAGACTTAACTCATGTGAGCCCGATCTGACTTCAATATAACAATACTCTCCACATGCGACCAACAGATACAGAAATTAACAACTATAGGTTACCGTATGGCCCTAAACAAAGTCCATACCGCATAGTCGGATATAAAGATATGAATGCCCCGAAATGAGAAATGTAAAACAATTCGAACAAGAACACTAACGGCCTAATTTATCTACCAAAAATGATCGAAAAACAAATATGTTACACATCAACAAACGACAACCACTAAATTACTGGCTCCTGATTTGGGACAGGCATATAAATACATAATGTGGCGGGTTTAAACATGTTAGCGGGATAGTATCCCTCCTTCTAACCTGATATAGTGGTGTAACAGTACAATATAAGAACACACTTTACAAATCAGATGAAAGAGGATTAACTTATTAGAATGATAGAAAAAGAAAAATATCTAACAAAAACACAGATTGGACGTGGTCAATGTATAATTTTACTAGAAAAAAGAAAAGAAATGCATTAAAAAAACTGTTCATTAAGTTATTTAGCCTCTTCTCATATTTCTGTATTTCATTTAATTATGAAATCATATTGTTAGAGTTATCCTCTTGTAGCGTATTTGTATAATTTATATCGTTTTGTATTTTTCCTTTTACAAACAATTGCTGTTCTCATGAATAACATTTTCACAATCAGACAGTGTTCCACCACCAGTATCAACAATAGATTTTAGACGTATAACTTTGAATGTTTTCTGATATAGCATGCTAGCCTACGTGTACAAAGTATATTTGTGCAAAGTAGTAAACTTTAAAAATGTGGTATTTTTTTTATCCTCAACCATTCTTTGACTTTTCATTTATTTCAAATATCAAACGTCATACTTAAGCTTATGTCACTGATTTGAAAACGGCGAAGATACATTGAATACAAATATGAATTAGTTGGTTTTCTATAAGTCTGTGATCATAAGAACACTATATAACAATGTGATCAGATAACATTCGCCTTACAACTTCACTTTGGTTTCTTCACGGGTTTCGAATTACAGCATAACACATATTGGCTTAATACGGAATCAATTCTAAAACAATAAGTAACTGACTATTGTTTAAACAATACGGAAATATTTAAAGCAGACATGCCTTGAATGTAGAAAAAAAAAAATGTTTTGTTCAAGCCATATCATGCATTATAGTGTATTCGGCTTCATCTAGTAAAAGTACTTTTACGAAAGTTGTAATTGACAAGCTTTCTGTTAACTGTGAGCACGTATAATATTACTATTGGTCAGTTAATTGTTTGGCAAAGTTTTTCAGAATAACGAGCAATGTAACAAATCTATCCAACTGATGCTGTTAAACTGTCATTTGAGGTTAAGAATTAATGGAAGAACCGCATTAACAACTGAATCGTCCATAGTGTTTAATTAGATTCGTTATGTGTTTTTTTTTTAATTTATTAATGCTTTTAAAGGACTTATTAGCTGACTTTTATCAGTTTTTTGTAGATGCAACTGAAATGATTCCGTTGTAACCTCTGCCTTTTCAAATATTTTCCTGGAGACGAAGTTCAGCATAAAAATTCAGAAATCCATCAATTCTGTAAACATGTTGAATTGCCTTATTACCCGGCTTAGTTTGCAATTTGCTTCTTGTAGTGCATAGCATTTTCAAAGTCTACTGGCATATAAAGATCATCAAAACATATTGATCAATTGCAGACAGCTTCAGTTTAAAAATAAAATGCTACTATTGACACAGACACGATTAATAAAAAAGTATTAAATCGACGTTAAGAACATCAACATCGATGAATACTTCTGAATATCTGTAAGCCTCTGCCTGCTGGCTAGATGACATTTGATATATTACTGAGCGACAATAACGATTCCAGACGTTCCTTATGTATCTTTACGTCTAGATATGTTTATATTTATATTGCAACCACATAAAAAAGAAAAATTAATGAACGGTTGAAGCAGGTTGAAGGTCGGACTAGAATTGTTTAAGTAAAATTATCACAGTTGAAGGCAACCCATGTTTCGGTCCCATTGAATTAAACATACAAAAAAAGACGTTATGTTATCAACATTTGTACATAATGAGCAATCAGATAAACAATAACTATTTAGTGTCTTTAAATATCAGCTGTATTTGTACGAGGCCAAGAAACAGGTGTAATGCAAGCTTTAGCGAGCTATTACTCCTGTTTCGAGCAGAGTACACATACAGCTGATATTTAAAGACACTAAATAGTTATTGTCTTAATCCTTCAACTAATTCTGTATATTGTTTGCGCTTTGAAAGATACAAAAACTCACATGTTTTTGCATTTATTTTCATGTGAAATCTATTGAGGCCCGCGTATTAATATTGATATTACAGATTTAGCTAAGGACGGGTTCGCAAAAAAGAAAAAGAAAACTCGAATGATCAACTATAATACATCGCTCAAGGTGAATAATTATCCATTTTAACATGACAAATAATTTCAACAGTCAAAACAAATAACAACACATAGTTCAATCTGAAACAGAAGTGTACGAGTTGCCCTACGCTTCAGATCTTTGAACTGGACTTGACATTCACTTTACAAGCATGGTTGATTTTGTTACACATGTCCACATTCAAGTTTTGAAATAGATGATTGTCATCGTAGAAAATACTGTTGTTCATGTCTGTCTGTTATTAAAAAATTGGTTTAATTTGTATTGCTCTAAAGAATTGTTTGAAAACAAAACAGAACTTATAAAAGTAATCGTGAATTCCCTTAAGGTCAAACAATACGTCATTGGAATGCGACTGCAATACACATTCTGAGGTCACGCAGGTTCATACAACACTCGTCAACAGCAATACACAAACGTAGTCCGGCAGTTGGCGGAGCTTTAAATTGATATCTGTATAGTATACAGATTCTGCATAGCGATATCTGTATAGTAAGATAGCCAACTGCAGGATGAATATACATCAAACGTTATTTATAATTATGTTTTTATTTTTGATCATGAAACAAATTCTACAGGATTGAAACAAAAACAATTTAACAAAAGAAAAAAGAAGAAAAAAAAAAGACCACCAAAAAGAACAATAAAAAAGAATAAATACAAATAAATGAATAACATTGAGGTATTTAAGTACAATCATACAGTTGCACAGTATGACAAATGCACTGGAAATGAAGAATCATGCTTCAGTTCAAATAAGAATATTTTATAACTATCAATATTTAAAACTGTTCTTGCACTTAATCTAGCATATATCGTGGTTTTTATTTTCAAAGAATAAATCGAAATAATAATTTTCTATTCAACAGTTTCAAATGATAAAATGCTCTTTTACAATGGACAAGTTAAAATAGATTTTATATCAAAATGATATAACGTGAATTGTAATCAGATTATATTCTGTGAACGGATTTCATCACAGTTGCAAAGTTATAATTGAAAGAATGAAAAACGGATTATAAAATAGAAGTATACTAAATAAAGGCAACAATAGAAAACCGCTGTTCAACAGTCAAAAATCCATTGAAAGAAAACAAAACCGGGATACAAACTAAAACCAAGGGAAACACATCAACTATAAGAGGAAAACAACGAAACCACAGAAACGCTGAAGTGCAACAGAAATAAAAGACAATGCAACATACATAGAAACTACTATCAGATTAAACTGCCATATCCCTGACTTTGTACAGAACAAATGGTTGGTTGAACCTGGTTTTATGGCTAGATAAACATTCCGCTTATATGACAATGTTAAACATGCCGTTAAAATAACAATATTATGTTTCAGTGCAGATAAACGCCAGAACACTCAGGAAAGCGAAATACATAAAAAATGACTAATATAATAGTACATTTCGATATGTAAACCATGTTAAAGCTCGGTCAGTGGTCTATGAAAATATATATCTAAAAATCGTAAACCACAGATTCAATTCATTATAAAAAAGAGAGTCAAGGGATACTAAAAGAACAGTCAAACGTATAAGTTGAAATAAACTGAAATAAAAACATAGTTTAAAAAAAACTCTACCAATTATTGAATCCAGTCCCAGTTTAAAAGTAAAATATATCCATTAATACACAATCAATGTATATCAATAGAGTAAAAAGTCTAAGAAGACGAGTTTTCTAAAGATATAAAAACATCGTTACTGCTTGGCTTTAGAAGGGATTCAAGGTAACGAAAATGTTTCTTAGAAAACGCTTCAAATTTGCGAAGTTACAACATAAACAATACCAATTAGACTGCACCGCCACGCCATTCAACAATAAATACTCGCGGCCACAATATTAAAAATTAAAACATAAGCCAGTGCTTACGTTCGAGAACTGATCAAACCTAAATGGAACTATAGTTTAGCTTAGATTGGTAAGTAGTTTCTTAATTATTAACACATAATGTTTTAGTCTTTCCTTAACATACATATAATTTCTAAAAACAAAATAGACAATAGACATCCCGAACTGTATATCAGATATACAAGGGCCTGATATAAAACAAGTGTTAACAAATACATAAAATGAGAAAACTAACGGCCTTATTTAAAACGATACAATTAACAAAATAGAAATAAGACACCTATAAAAAAAGGTGGTATAACATGCTCTTGAATATGATTAACCTTTTAGTGCACAGAATTGTCTTCTCAACTAGATGAAATTGTTTGTTCTAATTCAAGAGATTTTATGTTAAACAATGACATAAGTGTACTGCACAGATTTGAACGGTAATATATTTTGTTTAGTCCATGGCATTTTTAAGATTTTGTTTCAACTATTTGTCAACTTACCTTTATACCAAATTCTGCAGATTTGAATTAAAACGTGGCTTTTCGTTTTGTTTTGTCTATGTATTTCTTTAACAATAAATTTATATAAAATGTTAATTTGTAAGCTTTGTTGTTTATATAACTAAAAGTTTAATAAGTTCAAAAAGTATGACAATTCCCATCAGGGATCAATGAAATCATTGTTCCAAACTTAATAAAACTACTCAGTGTTGCATATGTTGAAGTTATAAAATATATATTGTTTCAATTTAAATAGATTTCTTGATTTTTTAAAATATTGTGAATACACAGGAGAAAAACCAAGGAATTCATCAATATATTTCACATGACGACTGTCTCTAAGGTCTACTGTAGTGGCAGCTTTCATCCAAAATGTAACACTATCAAGCTATTACATACAATATGTCTATCAATATTTAAAAGGTTAACAATCTATGAAGGACTATATTACTGATGCTAAAACTAAATAACAAAAAAAGAAATATATACTATAAAGTAATATGGATCATAATCAAATATATAAAAATTTAAACCCCAAAAAAAAAGTAAAATCACAAAAATACTGAACTCCAAGGAAAATTCAAAAAGGAAAGTCCCCAATCAAATGGCAAAATCAAAAGTTCAAACACATCAAACGAATGGATAATGACTGTCATATTCCTGACTTGGTACAGGCATTTTCTTATGTAGAAAATTGTTGATTGAACCTGGTTTTATAGCTAGCTAAACCTCTCACTCGTATGACAGTCGCGTCAAATTCCGTTATATTGTCACCGATGTGTGAACAAAACAAACAGACGCAATAGGTAAAAATGTCAAAAATAAGGGTACAGCAGTCAACATTTTGTTATCATCTTAATCACTTTAAAAACAACAAATGTAACGAAGAAGCACAAAAAGGCATACATCAAATTTAACATCCTCATTTTGCTTATAAATTTGAAAAAAGCAAAACATTTAAAAAATATAAAATACTTTCGGGTACTATAACAACAATATTGTTGTACAACCACACAGCTTCAAATCCCGCTTGAATGCTATAATTTGGCAAATACAAATATTGAAATCTTCAATGACAGTTAATTTAGCTTGTAGCTCAGTTTTAATCTTTTTTTCAAAGAACTCAGTTAAATAATTATGTTGAAATTAAACGTCGCACAGGCCTCAATGCTATTACCGGTGAAGCAAATCTCATAGTTTAAAAAATGGCATGACGTTGTTGTATATGCTGATGTGCTTTCTAAGTGTTTCTCGTTTCATGTTTTTAAAAGTTGATGAGACCATTACCTTTTCCTGTCTGAATGGTTTGATCTGTACGAGCAAATGCTGCTTCTTGAGGACAGTACTTTGACCTATTATGGTTAAAACACAATGTTGACTGTTATGCATCAATTTTTGACATTTGTACCTATTATGTCTGCTTGTTTTGGTCACACATCGTAAAACCCGGTTTAATTCGCCATTTTCTACATACGAAAGTGCCTGCACCCAGTCAGGAGTATGACATTTGTTATCCATTCGTTTTATGAGTGTGAGCTTTATGATTTTGCCATTTAATTAGGGGGTTTCCTTTTTGAATTTCCTCGGAGTTCAAATTTTTGTGATTTTTCTTTTTCTTATTTTACAGATTGAGACTTGGTTGGAAAGATGTTTCATTTGCACTCATGACATAATCTTCTTCTATCTATTTAAGTTTCATTTCAGATGTATAAATACATCATTTAAGTATGCATATAAAGGAATGAATATTCCATAATGAGACTATAAACTGTGAATAGATCAAGGAGACAACAGTCCGAGCAAAGGTTTAACTTCGTTATAATTTGTAAAACAACTTTATTTGACATCTGACGACGTACAAACACCGGATCTTATGTAATACGTGATGAATGAATGGTGTAGACGAAAATATGTTCATGAAATTTGACACATTTGGCTTTAAACATTTCTGATTTTGATAACGAATAACTTTATCTAAGGCGTGTTACATTGCACAAATCATGTGAGTTGGAATGCTCTAATATCGATATCAGCAATACGTAAATTCGTTAAAATACAACACATTTTTGTTTGTAAAGTATAATACGTAAATTGTCGCATATCAAGTCGAACGTTATTTAAAAATTATATATTTGCTGCGCAAAAGATCAAATCGTATAAACCTACATGATAAAAGAGGGACGAAATATACCAAAGGGACAGTCAAACTCATAAATCTAAAACAAACTGACAACGCCATGGCTAAAAATGAAAAAGACAAACAACAGCACACACGACACAACATAGAAAACTAAAGAATAAACAACACGAACCCCCTCAAAAAACTAGGGGTGATCTCAGGTGCTCCGGAAGGGTAAGCAGATCCTGCTCCACATGCGGCACCCGTCGTGTTGCTTATGTGATAACAAATCCGGTAAATAGTCTTAATTCGGTAGGTCACATTCATGATAACATATACAATCACCAGTACTAATATGTCAAACATTTGGCAGTACAGAGGAAAAGATAGTAATATGTACATGTCAATACATCATTAACCTAGGCTCATCATATCTTTGATTCAATAAAAAATGTCAACAATACTTTAACGAAAAGTTATCTAAATGGAATTTAACGACAACATGCAGACGCTACAGTATATCTGATACATACATGTTTCATTATCCACAAAGATGCTTTACACAGACATAGCTTATTATTCTTGTTATATATCTATGTTGTCGAAATACCGATAGTGAAGATTGATATTATTTTAAATTCTGGAAAAACAAACTGTTTAAGACGTTACACAAATTTTGCTTCAATATAAACAATATTGAAATCGATTTCCTAATAGAATGACATAAAGAAGAAAAAGGTTATTCCATGACAACAGCACTTCATACATTTGCTATATGAAGCCCCTTTCTTTGTATTTGTAGTCATCGGTGACGCTAAAAGCAATATTTGTTTAATATTTAAGAACAGAAAATTGTATAATAAAGATTTGCTGTGATGAAATGTATGACAGAAGTTGTATTAAAAAGAAGGATAAACAAAACTGGTGTTGTAAAATTAGAGATATTTTGTTTAGACATAGATTTAATTGTTTTTGGTTAAACCAAAGTGTAGTTTGTAAAGATATTTTTCTATCACAACTTAAAGAAAGAATGCTTCGTGCATTCATTAGTGGAGTAACTGAGTTTAAGAAAAAATTAAATAAATACCACTTGTATAGATACATGTATAGTACAAACACATTGCAATTTTATCTAGATAGACCTTTAAATTATATATACAAACCGTACATTTGTAAATATCGTATATCAGCTCATATATTAAGCATAGAAACAGGCATATATTATAATGTTGATAAACATAAAAGACTATGTACAAATTGTAATACTAGCTCTATTGAAGATGAATACCATTTTATACTTGAATTTAGAAATATAGTCAAATTAAGAAGTATATAATTATATTAAAAAGTTTTATTGGAGAAATCCTTCTACATACAAACTTATCCAGTTGTTATCTGTCAGAAATATAAAATACTTGAATACATGTAACTTAGGTATATGTTTAAAATCAGCAGACAAACTTAGAATTGAATTGCACTAAATAGTAAATTTGTTCTCACTTTATTTAAGTATTATATCATTCTCCGCTCGTGTTTCGTATTACATAGTATGTATTGTTTATTATGTATCATGTATTATGTATTATTTGTTCTTTCATGCACACCGGAAGAATGTATACCGATAACAAATTACATGTATACGGCAAGTCTGTTTGACATGTTGATAAGTGATTGAAATGTTAACTCTTTCCGAATTGCATGATCATATCAATTGAATGGATAAACACACAGTAGCAGAAAATGATATTGTTTTTCTTGAACGCGTTCATTGAGCAAACAAAAACCATTAAAGATATACACACTACATGTGCCACTGTTAGTTACAAAGTTACAAATAAACAACAAAATGCTTATTGTAAGCGATCAAACGCGTTTTACATCACACAGGTGAGGAAATGTCGCATAGTGAATATACACTTGACCATGGGGTTGGATTTAACGGTTATTTTCTTTTTGACACGGTTAATAGTGTTTTTTTTCAACCCATTAATTGTAATTGTCCGATTCGTTTCTCCTGGCTATCGTTATATATTAGTAGGTGATTGTTCTTTTATTCAAAGTGAGGCATTATAACATTATCTTTTATACGAATTTAAACATCTTGTTTGACCAAAAAAAATCAATTTTATGATAACATGCATTCTGTTGACTATCCAAAGTGCGAAGTATGGCATTCATGTAACAGGATATCGACTTGGACTATGTTATTAGAGTGATTTGGTCAATTTGTTCAAGGAACAATGGATCGTAATTGATAAAAATAAAAAAAAAAAAAAATAATTTTAAGAAGAATAATAAAACATTAAAAATAAGATTTGGAAAGATCAAAAGAAAAATGGATGCAAAAAGTGAGGCATTTGAGTACAATCATACAGTTACACAGTTTGAACTAATGCAATGGAAATAAAGAATCATGCTTGAGTTGATATAAGGAAATGATATATTTATTAATGTTTAAAACTGCGATTGTAGTTGATCAGTGGTTAAATGCGGTTTTACTTTTTTTCAAAGAGTAACGGGAAATAATAAATTTGAGTTTCAAATGAGAAAATAGTCGTTCATTATTGGTGATTCAAAATAGATTATATAGCAAAATGATATTATGTAATTTGGAACTCAGGTTGGATGTATGTGAACTGATTTCAGAGTAGTAGCTTAAATGTAAATGACAGAATCAGAAATTGAAACTCATTAGAAGATATAATAACTAAACACGAAAACAATATATTTAACTCCACTGTAAACTGTACAATATTTAAATCTTTAAAGAAGCTGGACATTTTTATCAGATAGGTTAATGATATACACATTGAAATGATTTCAGAGTACGCAGTGTTCCAAAGATATCAGACCCAGTATTTGGATAAATTATTGAATGATCGAGTGATTGTAATTAACAAGTAAGAAGATTTCCCATTCAAAAACATAAAAAAATGGTAACATATAAATAAAATAAACCAAAATGTATCGAATATAAAGTTGTTTGGGAAAATTGAAAATCCAAATGATTAGCTGAAATTAAAATTATATTGAATAAGATGAAGTTGTATATCTATCCACGCCCACGTGCTATACATTATAATTAATAAGGGTATATGACATGATCCCTGTACCTATGATTTTATTTTCAGTTTACAATGTATCCAAAAAGAAGGGCAAAACATACCAGAGGGACATTCAAACTCATTGATCGACAAAAAAAACACTGTCAACGCCATGGCGAAAAAGAAAAAAAAAGACGAACAGAAAACAGATAGTACGCGGGTGTTGGATTATGAAAGTTACATGTTGTACACTTTGTGTGCATCAGGACCATTAGATAAAAAAGGAAACATACGGGTATGTTCATTGTACTTTGCTGATTCTGTTGACAAATTTTATAATTAATAATGTGTTTGTTCATAAAACATGGCATTATCTTTGAGGTGGTATTGGTTTGTGTGGGAGTGCACTTGTTCTATGAATTTCATTTTTGACTACTGAAAAAGACAATACATGTATATCAATTATTATTTTTCCAATAAGTGTTTGCCGTTCTCCGTTGAGTTTGAATTACAAAATTGGAAGTCCTTTTATCCTTATTTTGATTAATTACACAGAATTTAATTGGATGATATTGTCCTAATAAATGTCAGTTAATTTTTTTTTATTACGTCAATTGGAATATATCTCCCTTACACCGCTAACCTTATAGATACAAAAAAAATTGAGGTGCTTTATACTCCTAACATTTTTTTTATTTTAATCGCTAAATATATTTGGTTGATATTGTCTTTATAATTGTATTTGAATATAAAAATATGTAATTTAACATAATGATAAATTCGTTATACAGTGTGCAATTGTCTAAAAACGGATTGTATCGGGTGAATAACATTCATATCGACTCACCCAATTTGAATTTTATAGACCCGATATATCCCCGTTTTAGGACTCTAAAAGTATAATATTGTATTCGTTAACTTTGCAAAAGGAATGACATTACCACTGCTGTTTAAATAAACATAAACAATTAAACCAATATAACGATTGTTTTTCCTTCCGTGCAGCTGTTGATATCATTTTTGAATTCATAATACTACTTTGTGAAAATATTGGATTTTTGGGAGAACATACAAAGAAGATGTGGTATGATTGCCAAAGAGGCTTGTAGTTTCCACAAGAACTACACGACATAAAAATAAACAACAATAGGTCAACGTACCGCCTTCAACAATGAGCAAAACCCATACTGCATAGTCATCTATATAGGCCCTGAAACGATGCATGTAAAACAGTTCAAACGAGAAAAATTAACGACCTAAGTTATGTAAAAAAAATGAAAAAAAACAAAGGCATATAGATAACACATCAGCAAACGACCTCAATAAATAACAGGCTCCTAAATTTGGACATATTTTTAATAACTTGTGTCTGATCCCATTTTCATATGTAAGCGAATAATATATGTTCAAACTGTTATATTGGATTTTTTTTCTAAGACAGTAGTTTCTAATTCATTGCTTATGTGCTCAGTATTGTTGTCGTTATGTCCATTTATCTAACAGTACCAAAGCTGAGATCAGATTGATTTTCTAATACGAATAGTAATTTATTCATGAGGTCCAAATGTATAAAAAATTTAAAACAATATATTGAAGAAATGCCCATGATACAATTATCTACCAAAGCTTAAATGAACTGGATGTTAGCAATTACATATAAACTACACGTTCGTCGTATATATAATGTTTACACTGTGTAAAAAACTGCGAATTGAAAACAAGAAATTGTAAATGTTCCACAAGTGGGGAATCGTAATGTAAAAATTAATTAGTTAATTATAAACAAATGTCTTTCTCGATATCAATTTGAAGTGAACATGTAGCTTAGGTTGATTGCCATGCTATGTCATGCAAGAGTTGTAGACGATAAATGATAATAATACAACTCAATGTATCGCAACCATCCATTTAGTTGTTTGTAATAAACGTAAATCTACCACTTAAAAACATAAATACGTAGTCAATATACAACTTGCTGTGTTTATATCGTTTTAATATCTTCGGAGAATTAGTTTAGGTATTACATCACACAGCTTCACATCAATAGATATCTATGCAACCGTAACAACACATATCGGACTTTGATTCAAACAGAATCACTAGGTCATTGCTAGCTCAACATAATATAACAATATTCATTAAACTCAAACACAGCAGTATGATACAGTTGAATTGAACAAAGTAAATATAGTATTTTAAGACATCGACCAATATTTGAAATAATGCTGCGTAAATGCTTTATGAGATTGATCAAATGTGTTTTACTAAACAATGTCATGCTTCAGATGATGAAATGTCGCATAACACATGTGGTTATCGAAGGTACTAGGATTATAATTTGGTACGCCAGACGCGCGTTTGGTCTACAGAAGACTCATCAGTGACGCTCATATCAAACTATTTATAAAGCCAAACAAGTACGAAGTTTAGAGCATTGAGGATCCAAAATTCCAAAAAGGCTGTGCCATACACGGCTAAGGTAACCATTCCTGGGATAAGGAAATCCTTAGTTTTTCGAAAAATTCGAAGTTTTGTACTTGACCATAGTCTTGAATTTAATGGTCATTTATTAAAGTATCTGACTATTCGGTATCTGCATTTATGTTCTGAAAGCACCAGCTGATCGAAACGGTCTTACTGTAAAATGAAACAATACAAATATGTTCCATGTAAGAGAGTATGATATTTTATTAGAAAGGTCATGATATGTTCACAAGAGCAAAGTATACTAATTACTGTTTACGAAAATACCAGAAATTCAAAGCGGAATCCTATATAATTTTTGACAAGATATTTGACATGTTTTGCCAGTTAATTCGTCATAATCTTTAATATGTGAGATTTAGCCACAGGTATACATCATAGTTAGACTTGTTAACATTAATTACGTGGGAAAATATGTTTACAGTAAAGGAGACAATATTGTGATACGTACATGTAAAGGTGTAATACCACCATTGATTTTCCCCTATTAGTCTTTGTTAAATTGGCACGTTTAAAACAATTGTACAGTATTTACCTTAAATTCAGCCAAAGAAATACTTTGCATTTATAAAGTTTAATCCTTTCCAGTGCTACAGTGAAAATTCCACACTACATTTCATTGCATATAAGAAAGTAACCATCACCGGAAGTAAATAACCCAATATTTACAATGTTATTTACTGGTAACCTGCTTTAGTAACTATGTAATCTTAACTTTCCAAAATATTTAATAAGACCATCAAATAAAAAAGAAATGATGCTTTCAGACACCTAACATACATGTTTATGACTCAGAAAAATTTAAGTGCCTGGAAACGTAGGGTTAATTTTCTACAACTGTCAAATTCAAGGGAAAATGTTTTTAGACCTACTTTCGTATACAGTCGGATTTGACGTACCATGATTTGGTGGTATTACACCTAAAGGTAATATTCCATCTGCAGATTAATTAGGTAAAAATGTGACAAAACTGGATTCAAATACATTTTCAGACATTGTTGTAAATTTTACTCATCAATTATATCAAGATGGGAAGTTGTTAATAAATAAACTCATCATAGAAAACCACACTGTTGATTTAATAAAATACATCTAATTTATGAGTAATGATGTACGATACTACAAAAGAAGGGCGAAATATACCAAAGGGACAGTCAAACTCATAGATCAAAAAAATAAACTGACGACGCCATGGTAAAAAAACATATAATAAAAAAAGCAGACAAATAACAGACCACGGTATAGACTCGGAAAAGGGAACGATGATTCGTAAAAACCGAAGATCATTAAAACGACAATAGTTTTGGAATTATGCAAACAGATTCATAACAAAAAAAAAAAAAGAAAAAAAAAAAAAAAAAAAAAACAACTATCACCAACATCGGAAGTGCCAAATCTCTTCATGTGATTGCTGTAAAAATACCCAGCTTCAATATCTCTAGTCTTTGCAAAAAATGAGTATTGAAAGCATAATCATTTTGTAGTTAGTAATTTTTAGATAGCATAATTTAAATTCTTTCAAGTAAAATCATTTTTCGATTGGATAAGGGACTTTCCGTTGTGAATTTTCCTCGATGTTGGATATCTTTGTTATTTTGCCTACATCAATGGAAGTGGTGTAATTAGTAGATATTTGTAACATTTGACAGTTTATAGGTCTAACTTATTACTAGTTTTATAATCAATACGTATAATTACAATTTAAATTTGGATAAATTTTTTAATGTTTAGTAAAATACCCTTCAAAAATGAATACAAATGGTCTGATAGATGGAGATATATTCTATGTTCACAATTATTGCAATCGAATAAGTGTATTTAAATTGAAGTTTGAATTTAAAATCATACAACAGCTATTGATAACATTATTACTTAAAAAATATTCTATCTTTTGTATTTGCGGTTGATCTGTATGCACGTGCGTGTATTTATCTATATAATTTTAATTGTGTGTAACACCTTAGCCGTATTTAGCCCAAACTTTCTTCGAATTTTGGATCCTCAATGCTCTTCAACTCTGAACTTGTTTGGCTTTAGAAATATTTTGATATGAGCGTCAATGATGAGTTTTATGTAGACGAAACGCGCGTCTGGCGTTCTAAATTATAATCTTGGTACCTTTGATAACTAATTATATAATGTTTTTGTTCAAGCTTGTCAAGATAAAAGATGGCTTGTACTATCTGATTCGAACCACTAAGCCTGGTGCTATATATGTTCTTGTGTCGTCTTTGGTGTGATACAACACATTACAGTTCAAGACATTAATGTGTAGGTTATAAACAAGGAACTGCGACACGTCCGTGATCGAACTCTATTACAATAGTTGTCATTGTTGTTTGATTTGCTATGCAACTAATGCTTACATAACTTTACAATATTTTAGCTTTCAAAATTGTTGAACATTATCGGTATAAAAAAACTGACCTTGTGTGGTCTAAAAATCTATTAGAATTTGCCATTTTGTTTGGTATTTTTTTCATTTGCATTTGATATATTTTGTTATCTATGCTAACGCAAATCTATACAACAGATTATACGATGCTAAACGGTGACCTATAGTTGTTAATGTATATGTCATTTTGGTGTCTTGTGGACAGTTGTCTCATTGGCAATCATACCACCTCTTCGTTTTATATTTAAGGTTTAAATCATGCTATACGTAATTAAAGATACCACACCTTTATGTGAATGACTGGACCTCACGATTTATCATTCAATCGCCTTAGAACTAATTTGAAATACTATTTTGAATGTAGATATACGATAGCAACACATTATTGGAAATTATCATAATCAAAGATTAAAATAAAATCCATTATAGTTCCATTTACGATATGATACTATTCAGTGTCAACGTTCTGGTGCTTATCTATTGTGTGTCAGTCTAAAAATAGCTTATCAGTCTCCACCTTACAGTTTGAAATTTAGTGAGCATAACGTGCATACCATTTGTAGATTTATTTATTAAATGGATATACTTTTTACGTCTTGATGGAAATACAACAAATCTGTCAAGACTCTTTTTTATCAAAAGACACAGACACAGACACACACGCACATATTATGTTTTAATGTATGAAATTAGGTTAAGAAAGTCTCAATTCGAAACACTTCAGTTTCTACTGGAAAATGATGACTGGATTTGCAAATAAAACACTGGCTTATTTTTGTTTTAAGAAAGTATTTTTCAACCCCATCAGCAACCTTTACATCATAAATATCATTTTCTTGTTTGTCATTGATAAATGTTGAATATTATCTGTATAACATATGATTATCTATGTGTTTGTATTTAATTTTAATTTTGAAAACAGTGATATATATATCTGTATATGTACCAACAACTAATACATGTCATACATGTATTTACATACATATGGTGTTTAATGCTTATTTGTAAAACAAATATATAGGAACATGTTTAATAATGCTTTTGAGATCATTACATGTATCTGAGAGATGTCAGTCACATCTCACAGATTTGCATTACAGTAAGCCATATTAGAAATAAGCGGATTATCTTAAGCTGGTATATACATATCAGCATGTCATATGCTCGCTTAGTTGTTTTTTTATGTTCTATCATTGTGAATGTGGAAGCATTCTTTTTTAACTCCTTGGCAGTCCGACTAAAATCTTACATAACGACCTAAATCTTGTATGTAGTTTTATATAATTGAAGTTCGAGTTTCATATCAAAACGTTATGTCATTATCAACATGTATATCTATGTCAAGAATCGACAGTTCAGAAATTTTACACGCGTGTTAATGTCAAATGTATTCATTGATCTTTAAACTAGCTTGTAAATTCTTACCGGCATAATGTAGTGGGATCGGTTTTCGATTGACGGCACCATGTATGAACTCAATGAAAAAAGATTGCACTTAACTGGCACTGTAAATTATAAAATTGAATCAGATACATCTTGAAATTTGAATTGTCCTTTTCTGTTGGTTATCTTACTTTAAATGCAAAATATAACTTCATTTGACTGGCAGTTCGTGTGGATCAACTCATACGCCTTTCTTTGAGATAAATAAAAAAAAAAAGTCATTAATTGATCTACATTTTTTGAATACAAAGATTTATATAAATTTATATTTTCACGACCTTAAATTGAAATGAATTTAAAACGTACCATTAGACAAACCAGAGCAAGCTGTGTCATGTTATATAAAATTGTTCAGTTGTCTAAGTCTTAATATACACATAAGTTATGGGTTTTCATTTTATTCTTTATTCTTATCTCTTTATTCAAACATTATGAGAAAGAGATAGTAACCGACGATTCTTATTTTAAATAAGTTTATTTCTTTTTAATCATGTCTTTATAAAGAATCGAAAATACTAAAATTATCAATCTTAAACGTAATAATAAAGCCATGAAGTACTGCGAATCATATGCAACATCGTCTTTTTGAGTAAGATAGCTTACAGAACGACATTTTAATTGTCACGTCTTCGAATTGAATGCAATGCAGAACTACTTAAATGCTATGAAAGCGTTATGATCAGTCTTCTTTCTTCACGTCTTGACTGATTGCATGCTTATCGTAATGAATCACAGCCATGACTAAATATTTCCCAGACTTGTAGATGCTTGTACTTTTAGTTACTGTTTTTAAGTACACATGGGATCTTTATACACTAGATATTGAAATATAGCAAGATAAAATGCGTCCATGGATGAACATACACGCCCATTTAATTTGTTGTATCGTATACTTTATAAATATATCAAAATGAGTTGAACTTTTTCATAAACTTGTATAATTGTCCTATGCCTACGTGCGTAATATATTTCATTGATAAAATGTGTGCCTGTACAAAGCGCGCACACTACGTGTTGATATGGTGCTATTAAACGTGAATATGAACAACACATAATATGTGATATAATAGTACAGGGCAATGAAAAACAGATAAATGTATGCATCAGATTTTCATAGAAGTGTTAGGTAAGTTATTTTACAAATGAACCAAAATCAAAATTGATTCCCCTTTATTTTAAATCATAAACAACTTCATTAATATTATATAAGCTTGCATAAGTGATATCAGATCACCAATTGTGAAATAAATATTCAGAATTGTATAAAGTTTCCTGATTATATTCCTTATTTAAATGTTACACCCAGTTTTGAATAATAAAGTAAAGACATTCTGCAAATAATATATTTAATCAAAGATTAAAGATAATCAAAGATATATCAATTTACAGTCAAAATAATCATTTTAATTGAAACGACGTTTTTCCAAATTTTTTAAATATAAATGTAACACATTATACAAAATCAAGAAAGTTGGCATACCTGATATTTTATTAACACTTGGAAACAGTACATGCTTGATAATGTTCTGAACGCAATTTTACTAGAAATGCACAATCGACATTATTTAAATAAAGCATATAACGTCCTTAAGAAAGTACGCCCAGCTAGTTTTTCAAGTTAAAGTAATTAAATATAGCATTAGATGAGTGTATTTTGTCTCTTATGTTAACATTGTGCCTCGTAAACTAAGAAGTAAAATCATGTAAAAAATGAAGGATTAAGCCTGGTTTTATAGCTAGGTCAACCTATCACTTGAATGGCTTCGTATCAAATTCTACTAGTTTATAGTAATTATTATGAGGCATGAGTATAAGCAAAAATGCCTTTACATTACCTAAACTTACCAGAGGGAGAGTCAAACTCATGGATTGAAAATAAACTGATAACACAATATCTAAAAATTAAAAGACAAACAGACAAACAATAGTACAGAAGACACAACATAGAAAACTCAAGACTAAGCAACACGAACCCCACCAAAAATAAGGGTGATCTTAGGTGCTCCGCAAGGGTAAGCAGATCCTGCTCCACATGTGGCACCCGTTGTGTTGCTTATGTAATTACGCATCCAGTAACTTGTCTAATTCGGTAGGTCACATAACGTATACCAATTATACGATGCATCGGTATTAGACTGCAAGTGCCATTGATCATGATAGCACACATTGTAGAATATTGTTACTCCTGTTTCAATGTGTTGATGTGCATGTCTGTAAACTTCCATCTGAGAGAGGTGACATCAGAGCACTGTCATGGTTCTTTTTTGTATGTTCTTTAAGAGTTGATTATTTATGTTTTATTCTTGCCGAGACCTTTTTTGGTTTATTAAGTATACATTTTTTTCAGTGTTGATTGATGATCTTTTGTTGTTTGTGTCTTACAGCATGGCAACTTGATAATACAAGTTGCCTGTTAAACACACCACATTTGTGCATTTCTACTGAATACTGCAAATATTGCAACTTAACAGTTTGATTTTCATTTATTCGGATCTGAATATTGCTTCTCTCTGTTTATTTTTCTGTTGTTAAATTAAAACTTTGCAAATATGCTTGTTTATTCAACAAAATTATCACACATTCACAAATGGTATGACAATTTTTCCTTGATTGGAACTACACTCGATTGTTCCAGAAAATAAGAATTCAACTCTACCGTGTTGAAGTATTCAACTGAAAGTTATTTTGTTTACATTACAGACAATGTGTTGATTCTATTTAATTGTATTCAAATTACGACTGCCTCTAAGTTCTAGGGAATAAAGATTTAAAGGAGTCAAATTTCCACAATAATTATCATTTGACAATGTTTAAGGTCAAATATCCGTAAAAAAACAGTACATAGTTTTTATTTTAAAATTTAGTACTCGATTAGAAATTGATAATTAATATACACCTAAAAATGGTTAAGAAAAAGGTTTATGATATCGACGTTGTTTTTTTAGAAAACAAAAACATGCTTACAATGTGTTTAGAGGGTATTTTGTTATATTGAACATGTTTACAATGTGTTTATAGGGTATTTTGTTATATTGAACATGTTAACAATCCTTGTTTTTTGTCTACACTTTTCAGTTTCCTGCACAGTTAATATATTTCGTGTTTAAGTTAAAATGTCTTCCTCTTTGTGTTTTAACATTAAATGATGAAAACAAATATCGTCATGGTATGAATTTGAACATTCTCCGTGTACAATATGATTAATACGTTTACACGTCTAGCAACTATCGTTGAAAAAAAGACTTTTATTGATAATTTAGGTCTGAATTGATAGACGTAAATAAAAGTTTTGTCAGGCAGTCGTATATGAAAAAATAATTTTGTTTTATTGACATTATCGTCAAAGATATAGTAACAATCAATTCAAATGGTTAAACAAGACTTGGAAAATTGATTCCGATTTACTTTTGCGGGCATTTTGCATGAAAACATTCATTGTTTGGCTAT
Organism: Mytilus galloprovincialis; assembly: GCF_965363235.1. Taxonomy (NCBI): domain Eukaryota; kingdom Metazoa; phylum Mollusca; class Bivalvia; order Mytilida; family Mytilidae; genus Mytilus; species Mytilus galloprovincialis. The sequence continues at coordinate 55,786,422 of NC_134845.1, read as the reverse complement.
CACATCGACGCTGCACTTGGTCCGATGTTTGTCCTCCCAGCCGAGGTGTCCGTTTAGTCTGGAACACTCATGTATCTTATCATTTCATGGGTTTCCGATATCTTTTCAACACTTTTAACGCAAGACGTAAATTACACACATCTTTTGAATGAGAGTGCACAAGCATATCATGATTAAATCTGAACAATTTTTCTGAAATAGTATTTTTCTTCGTACTACTTTACGGGACAGTCAGTTACAGTTCCTGGTTGAACATGATTATTTTTCAAATTAAATTTTTGTTTACTTTTTATTTGAGTTAAATATGTTTTCGTCATGAGTACTACATTTATAGAGCAATATGTTAATGATAGCCAGTATATAAAGAAAATTGGATAACCAGTGAAACTAATCTTCATAATGTGTTATAGATATAAACTATCTTTTTTTATTTAACCTTCATCAGTGCAGCGATAATTTTAAAAGAGAAGTATGTACATGCAATAACATGAATAGAGGTAAATCAGTCATATTTGACTAAACGATCTAGATAGGATGATTTTTTAAAGTGTAACTGTTTGATTTTCTAGCATTGTATACTATATTAGTTTAATTACTTCATATAAATACATTAAAAATTGTATAGCTTCCAAATTAATTAATCATATTCCTTGCAAGTATTTTCAGTATACTTGAGATGAGGTTCAAATGTAAATAACAAGTGCAATATGTTTATTTATATACAAGTGGGGCATTAAAACGTCATAACTCGACTGAAGTAAAATTACATACAGGACAACACCATACTGTATCGATAACTCAAGATGGAGTAGCATGAGATCAACTCAAATTAAACCAAAACATTTTAAGATCATAGGTGCTCATATACATTAGTCTCTTAGATTTCCATTACTTGTAAACAACATCTTCACAATGCAAACTATGCTCATACATTGTATCTTTTGTATTTATCTGGATATGACAAATTAATTGATAAGCATCGATTATCAGGTTGTCAAATATCAGCTGCGAGTCAGACTATGAATCCTTCGTATTGTGTCGAGCTGTATGCCGTTAACGTGATAATCGTTATTGTTTGGAAATGTTTTGTTAGTTTCACTAGCACATAAAATCGGCGAAAAACAGTCTAAAATGTGTAAACTCAATTTGAGACTGTAAAATCTACGTTTTACGAAGGCCAAGCTTAAAATATCATAAGTATCAAACTGAGTCAAAGTAGTGTCAACTAAATTAATAATTTAGGTTAAGCTAACTATAAAATAAGATTTACATATTCTACTGAAGGAATTGCCAGTTATTTCCGGATTAGTTATAGTTGCGTCCAGTATATCTGGTCAGAATGAAACGTGATCCTTCAGAAATTCTATCTTGTAACTTAGTATTTTAACTTCATGATCAGAATGTCGGTCGAGTGCAATTACACCAGTTTAGGAAGGTAGGTTGAGTGCCTCTTGCATTACTATTAAAAGTTATTTTCATCATAAGTTACAATAAATGTGTTTGACAATACATTAATATATATGGGAACATGTATATAATTTCCGATCCCAACATTTGTCATTTTGTTTTTAGCATTAATCAATTAGCGTTAAACAACACCTCAACATATCTAACCCTGTTATGATTAAAACTATATCCCTTCTGTAGTTATTACACACTATATGTTTTTTTTGATAAATTCCGTGACTGCATCATTTTCTTATATTTACATCTGTACTCATCTTGAATTAACAAATGTTGAAAATGGTAACATGCAGTGTTTGGCACATGTCAAACACATTTTATGAGTCTGATACTTATATGAAAGTGATCACTTGATCAAAAATGAACCAGCTTATAACAAGCGGATTATCTTAAGATATATAAATACCAAAAATACATTTTGCTTAGTTTTCATTTTAATATTTTATATATGGTGCATTTTAGTTGTATGTGCTTGTAATAAATACTGTTAAACTGTACGTTTGTTTTTAATCCAAACATTCTGAACCTAATCATTCTTGCAGAAGTTTAAAAAAAAAACTCATCTTTAAGATGCATTCCTCTTTTTTAATAAATAGCCTCAATCCATTGGTCTTACAAACACGTTGATTCCAATATATACGTGTTCTTAGTTCCTGAAAGTTCATCGTTAATGCATAATAAATTATGTCATCGGTTAGTCATTTACAAACTAACTGGAAATACTAGTTTCCGATAGAAATAAGTATTATTCATGGTATTAGCATTGCATGAAATGTTGCAAGTGTTATTTGCACTTACATCATTCGAATGATTTACATTGAAATTAAACTGATTTGTAAAGTGATATTTATTAAAGTGCACCAACATGCACATACAAATACAATTAAGAGTAAGGAACCGCACATTGAAAACTGCATATTTTTACGTTTATTTATAGATGATTTGAAAGGACTTATCAATTGATTTGTTTTCCTTTTATTGTTATTTTGAGTGTGTTCCATAGATACATCAGGTTCTTTTTATGTAATTGTAATGTGTCCGCTTTAACCTCTGCATTTTAAACAATTTTCTTGCTTAAGATGTTCAGCATAAATTTCAGAAATCTATCAATCCTGTAAACATGTTAAATTGCTTTATTAGCCGACTTATTCTGCAAATTGCTTCTTGTATTGCATAGCTTCGTTAAAGTATATTGACATATAAAGATCATCAACACATAGTGATCAATTGCAGACAGTTTCAGTTTAAAAATAAAATGTTACCATTGACACAGACACGATTAATATAGAAAATTAATGGACCTTCTTAAAAAGCACAAAGTTCGAGTTCTTCTGATTATCTAAACGCATCATAATTGCTTGCCTCTCAGGCTAGATGTCGTTTGATATATAACTGACAGACAATAAAAATATCCAAGCGTTGCTATATAGGTAAGACCTTTTTTTATAATACAAAAGCATAAACAAGACATAGTAATGTTTATATTATAACTAAGAACGATTGAAGCAGGTTGAAAGTCGGACTATAATTAATTGAGTTATACTATATTACAGTTGAATGAACACCATTTTCCCAGTTCCATTGAATTTAACATACCAAATAGTCGTTATGTTATTAAAAGTTGTATATAATGAGCATTTACATACACATCCATTGTGAATTGCGCAGGATTTGATTTCTGTTGGTTGTCTAAAAAAATACCTTGTTTTTTCGACCATGAACAAAATAAACGAGTATTGTTTTCTCATTCATGATTAGATAAATGCAACGTTTTGAAATAATAATTTTCGTCTTTATTATTCAACTGTCTAAACATTTAGAGAAATATGTTTCTTTTGGTTTCCAAAAAAAAAAAAAAATCGTTCTATACTTTCAACACGTTTTTAAACATGTAGCTCCGCACTCGTTCACAAAATTTATTTAAGTAAAAACCAAATCTAATAATTGTGATGTACACATTTTGTTGACATCTGTTTTGGCTGTGACAAGCATTTTTGTTATAGCATTATTGAATAGTGACAATTTATAAAAATGGTATCATTTCATTCACGTTACAATGGGTCGTAAAAAATCAAATTCTACAGGATGCATAAAAAAAAAAGCAGCATGAAAAAGAATATTTCGAAAGAATATTTTTTTTTAAGGTATTCGAGTTCAATCAGCAGGTTGCACAGCTTCAACAAATGTACTGGAAATGAAGAATCATGTTTGAGTTCATATAATGCTATTTTATAACGCTCAATATTTAAAACTTTTATTTCACGTAATCTAGCATATATCGTGGTTTTCATTTTCAAAGAATAAATCGAAATAATAATTTTCAATTCAACATGTTCAACAATTTCAAATGATGAATTATTCTTTTATAATGGACAATTCAAAACAGATTTTATATTAAAATGATATAGCGCAAATTGAAATACACAAATAACTTAATAATACAATAGTACATTGCGACAGATAAACTATGTAAAAGTTCGGGAAGTGTCCCAAGAAAACATATATTCAAAAATTGTTAACATCAGATTCAATTAATTAAAAAAAGAGAGAATTCAGGGATACCAAGAAGACATTCAAACCAATGAGTTGAAATAGCCTGAAAAAAACATGGCCAAAGAAGGAACCATGTGAATGATCAAATCCATGTAAAAGGTCTTGGAGTGTTCCATGAAAATATATATTTAAAAATTGTTAACATCAGATTCAATTCATTAAAAAAAGAGAATCCAGGGATATATGTACCAAAGGAACAATCAAACTAATATGTTAAAATGAACTGAAAAAACATGGCCACAGAATGAATCGTGTGAATGATTGAAATCAGTCCCAGTTTACAAATTAAAACATACCCGTTAATACACATTCGATGTATATCAATAGTGTACACTTTTTAGACACGTGTTTTTCTGGTGATGTTAAAAAACATCGTTACAGATTGCCTTTAGAATTGATACAAGGTAATGAAAACATTACTTACTAAACGCTTTTGATTTAAGAAGATACAAAATAAACGGTACAAATTTTTCAACAAACCTTTATAACAAATACTGCAGATTTTGAAAAATGTTGGCTTTGCTTTATTTATCTAAGTATTTCTTTTGTCAATTGAGTTCTTGTAAGCATTACTGTTTATTCAACTAAATGATTTCATAACTTCAAAAAGTATGAAAATTTCTAGCAGAAATCAATGGAATCATTGTTCGAAACTAAAAATATAAATAAAACTAATCAGTTTTTGAATATGTTGAAGTTATAAAAGATATATGTTTTCAGTCTAAAACGATTTTTTTGTTGATTTTATTAAAGGTTGTGAATACACAGGGGTAAATCAAGAAATGTCTCATTTTAATTTATATAAAGACTGTCTCTGATGACTACTGGCGTGAGAGCTTTCTTCCATAATGTAACACTATAAAGCAATATTTACAATGTATCTATCAAAATTTAAAAAGGTTAACAGGAACTGTAAAGGTTTTAGCCTTTATTATCACAAATTAACTAGATACACGAGTTGAAACAAATGGTTTGTTGTTAAATGTTGTTTTTAAGCAGAATACAATTGAGAAATGATATTACGAATGTGTCAAAGCAACAAGAACCATATATGGAATTAGTGTCAATGAAACAACTGTCCGTCCAATGACAATTTCAAAATAGCAGACAATTGTCAAAGTACGGCCTTCTACACAGAGCAATGTTTCACACCGAACAGCAAGTTTTAATGTCCCCTTTCTCCTCTAAAAAACGAAAACAAACAACAAAAACATGTGAATAGGCTTTTATCAAATGTACGATTTTTTCAATATAAATGTTCCTTTAAATCGTTAGCACCTTACAAAATTACACAGCAAAATTAATAATATACAGAGTAGTATGTCCATATAAAATTTGTAGGTTTCCTCCTTTCTAATCACATGTTTCATATTATTGCTTGTTTAGACGGTTTCTCATATTTGCAAAAGTTTTTTTTTGTCTTTTGTCAGATGATTGTTGATACATGAACACTGAAATATTGTGCCCTTTTTGTAAAAGTTGTTCTTGCAATACTATTATTTAATTAAGAAGCAAATATTTTGTCAAATATGTTTTTCTTCTTCAAACATCCAATAATCTTTGAAGGGCAACATTACTGATAGAAACACAATATCAACTATTACAAGGTAATATGGATCATTATCAAATACATAATTATGATTAAAAAAGAAAACATATACAAAAACAAAATATTTGAACAATATATAAAACATTCGAGTATACAGCTTGACAAAATGTACCACACATGTCGAATAACGCTTATAACATATTAGGAAATTCAACAACGCCTAATATTGAAAACTTCATTAGCAGTTAATCTACCATGCAGCTCAGTTTTAAACTATTTTTCAAAGAACTCAGTTTTATAATTATGTTGAAATCAAACGTGTCAAATGTTTCAATGCTATTATTGGTGATTCAAAACAGATAGTTTAACTTGACGCTTTTGTATATGCTGATGCGATTCCTGAGTGTTTCTCGTTTCTCTTTTTTTAAAGTTAATTAGACCATTGCATTTCCTGTTTGAATGGTTTTTCAACTAGTCATTTTGGAATGTTTTATCGCTTGCTGATCTGTATGAGCAAATGATGATTGTTGAAGGCAGTATTTTGACCTATAATGGTTATAACACAATGGTAACAGGTATGTCCCTATTTTAGACATTTTTCCGTATTATATCTGTCTGTTGTGTTTATATATCGTTGACACTGTAACGGAATTTAAAGCGACTGTCATACAAATGAAAGGTTTAGCTAGTTTCAAAACCAGGTTTTATTCACCATTTTCTACATACGAAAATGCCTGTATCCACTCAGGAATATAACAGTTGGTATTCATTCGTTTAATGTGTCTGAGCCTTTAATTTTGTCATTTGATTAGGAAGTTTCCATTTTTAATTTTCCTCGTAGTGTAGATATAGCTTTTTTTTTACAGAATGTGACTTGGTAGAAGATATGTCTTTTTGCACTCATGCAACATCTTTTACTATATATTTAAGTACCATTTCAAATGTATATATACATCATTAAAGTATGCATGTAAAGGAATGAATACTCAAAATTAAGAATGTTAACTGGGAATAGGTCAAAGAGACAATAGTCCGACCAAAGGCTAGAAAACAGCCGAAGCCACCAACGGGTCTTTAACATAGCGAGTCATCCAGCTCTCTGAGGTTAAACTTATATTACGTTTGCAGGAAATTATACGAAATTCTTTTAACATACCTATACATATTTGTTTTTTCATTGTCTATCGACTGAAAATTATTCCTACAGTACATTTATCAAAACAGACAAGAGTTTGGATTTAAATTATATTATTATCTAGCTTATAACATGAATTAAACATTTTTAGATAGCATTTAATATCATTGTTATGTTTAATTTGTAAACTTGCTTAGAGCAACGAGCTGTTATGAAACATTTAACTCTAGGACACCTATGTTTTGTAAATTATAAACAATCATTAAAACAAGTGGAAAATTTATTGAAAATGATATCAAATAAGAATATTAAGAAATTATCGAAATCAGTCATCTATTCTTCTTAATTAAATGACATTGAGTTAATTATATTTTGATAACATCTAAAATGAAAAGAACACACTTAAGATAAGGAGCATCGGGATTTTGTTTTTGCTAATTTCGTTGTGATTTGTTATACATCTTCACTTGATATCTAACGATGAACAAACACCGGGTCATACATGTAAGTAATACATGATGAATGAGTGGTGTAGACCAAAAGATGGTTAACGAAATTTGACACATTTTGCGTTTAACATTTTTGATTTTGATAGCGAATAACTTTATGTAAGTCGTGTCAACTTCCACAAATCATGTGAGTACAACTTAAACAACAATATATAAATTGGTTAAAATATAATACATTTTTGTTTTTAAAGTAGAAGACATAATTTGTCGGATATCAAGTCGAAGGATACATGAGTGCTGTCTGCAAAAACCTAGCCAAGAAGTCTTTATGTTCAATATGATTACCAAATCAAGAAATCAAATCTTATAAACCCGTTGATACAACAGTACCAATATTTCAGACATGTGGTAGTATAGACAGATAGTAATTCGTTCATGTCAATACATCATAAACCTTGATTCATCATATCTGCAATTCTATAAAAAGGTCAATAAAAATTTTACGAAATGTTATCTAAATGGAATATAACGTTAACATGTAGACGCTAAAGTAAATCTGATACATATCATTATCCTCTAAGCTGATTTATACAGACATATTTAAATCTTCGGTGTATATTTTACCTTTTTGATATTTGGACATGACACAGTTGTATTTTATGAAATTCTGTCAAAAACATTGGTGAAGATGTTCAGCTTAATTTGATGCACGTCAACATAAACAAGAGTGAAATGTGTTCATCATAGTAGAACAGACAGATTACGGCTGTATGCAGTGACTATAAAACTGCGTTATCTGGACACCTTCACAAGGAAGCTATTAAACCAAGAGTTCCAAATGGTGAAGTTGAAATCATCCCTTCGTAAATTTTACGGACGCCATCACGAGTTGGTTGACCGTTATTTAAGAATCGTTTCACAAATGATATCGGATATGTTCCTTACGTTGTAACTACAATCCCCTTCCCTTTCATAAATGTGACCTACCGAATTAGACTATTTACCGGATTTGTTGTCACATAAGCAACACGACGGGTGCCGCATGTGGAGCAGGATCTGCTTACCCTTCCGGAGCACCTGAGATCACCCCTAGATTTTTGGTGGGGTTCGTGTTGTTTATTCTTTAGTTTTCTATGTCGTGTCGTATATGATGTTGTTTGTTTGTATTTTTCATTTTTAGCAATGGCGTTGTCAGTTTGTTTTAGATTTATGAGTTTGACTGTCCCTTTGGTATCTTTCGTCCCTCTTTTATCTGGTTTCTATCGTCATCAATTATACTCAGAGTATAAATGTTTAGTTCAAGAATGCCAAAAAAGTTTATGCACCATGTATACTGCAATTCTGATTACATGTTTAAAAATTCAAAACATGAATTTATCTCCATAGAACGTATTCACTGTACAGGACAACTGTTGACAAAGTAAAAGTGCAATAAGTTAATTAGAAAATAAAAAAAAAAAATGTTTTCATCGATAAATGAATTTGCGTCTATTAAACGAATTAAAGTACATAATTCATATGCAACTTGATATGTTTTTTTTTTCTTTGATGTCTCAACATTACAGCATCAGCTCAGCAATTACGAAAGACGACTTCACATTACTATACATCTACACAACCGTAAAAAATAACGAACGTCATATAAAACTATAAAATACTTGAAAGCGGCAAAGTACAGTTATATTGGATTCAGTCAGAGTGGTATTTGAATACCTTGACTTTTATTTGATATAATGCTGTGTAAATGCTTAATGAAATCGATTAAACGCATTTTACTTAACATTTACATGATGCAGGTGAGAAAATGTCGCATAGCAAATATACACTTTACAATTCACTTTGATTACATTGTATATAGTTACTTTATTTTTGACACGGTTTGTGGTTTTTTTTTCGACTCATTAATCGTAATTGTCCGTTTCGTATCTATTAGCTATCGTTAGATATTTAGTATGTGATACTTTTTTATTTAAATTGACGCAAATACATTTATCTTTTATACGAATAAAACTATCTTGATTGGCCAAACCATATCATTTTTATGTTAACGTGCAATTTATTGACCATCAACATTGCCAAGTATGACGTAACAGGATTTATTGACAAAAAATATGTTATAACAGTCTTTTCATTAATTCATTCACGTTACAATGGATTTTAATTGAATAGAAACAATAATAATAATTTAAAAATAATTAAATATTAAACATAAAAAAGAAGATTTGGAAAGATCTAAAGAAAAATGGATGCAAAACATTGAGGTATTTGAGTACAACCACACAGTTGCGGAGTTTGAACTAATACAGTGGAAATAAAGAATCATGCATGAGTTAAGGTAGCACAATACAAAGATTTTTCATCCCCAATCAGACATCTTTAAACTGATGTAATTCCACTCATCTTTCTTTAAGTTTTATAAATGAGGTACCAAAAGAAAGAAGAAGGATTAATCTTTCAAATTGTGACACAGTTTTGGAGGTCAAGCTGTGTTGTACAAGAATATATAAAATATTTTGGGATGCTATGAAGAACAAAGAAGCTAAATTCATTCAAGTGTGGACATCACAATATAGCAAGTAATTACATAATAATTAATTATGTAATAAATATGTCATAATGAAATTATCACAATTTGAAAGATTAATCTTTCTTCTTTCTTTTGGTACCTCATTTATAAAATATGAAGAAGGATGAAATGAATTACATCAGTTTAAAGTGTCTGATTGGGAATGACAAAATCGTTGTATTGTGATACTTTAATATAGGGAAATAGGGTATAATTATTAATGTTTAAAAACTGCTCTTGCAGTTGATCGAGCATACAATGCGGTTTTATTTTCTTTCAAAAGGTAATGGGAAATAATATGTTGAGTTCAACAGTTTCAGATGCTGAAAGGGTCTTTCGTCATTAGTGATTCAAAATAGTGTTTATAACAAAATGATATGATGCAATTTTGAACTCAGGAACAATAGATTTTAGAACATAAACCTCAATGTAAATGATAGAATCAGACAGTGAAACTCACAAAGAGTTATATAAAATAAAAAATCTAAACACGATAACAAAAGATTCACTCCGCTGTAAAATATACAATGGTCAAATCATAAGCATTAAACAATCTGAATATCCTAATCAGACTGGTTAATGCATAACACATTCAAATGATTGTAAAGTACGCAGTGTTCCAAAGACGATAGACCCGGTATTTGGATAAATTATTGAATGATCGAGTATTTGTAATTATCAAATATGAAGATTTCTCATTTAAAAACATAAAAAATGGTAAAATATATAAATAAAATAAACCAAAATATATCAAACATAAAGTTATTTGGGAATATTTAAAATCCAGTTGATTGTCATAATCTCAAAGACAACTTATTAAATATTGAAGAAAATGAAGCTGTTTATATATTCACACCGACATGCTATGCAATATAATTGATAAGGGGATATAACCAAATCAATGTATACATGATTTTTATTTTACAATGTATCTTAAAGTTAGCATACATGTTTTCAATACAATATCGTATTCAATGGACACAATACTCTAACCATTCTTTCAAACTATTAACAGGTGAACTTTTCTTCAATACGAAAATATCGATAAATATTGTAAATAACAATTCATCATATTTCAATTAATGTTGTTACACTAAATTTTTAGCAATGAATACAAGTAGAAGTTAAATTAAATCATTCTTCAGGTATAACACAATAAAAATTGTAAGGTTCTGCAAAGATAAGAATATTTTGATACCAAAAACTGCTTCTGTTAAAGTAGGATATTAAAGTACCCAGGTGTCGAATTAGTCAGGTTGTACTGTATATGCATCAAGGTCATTAAAATAAATTTGTACTTTGATGATTCTTTTGACAAATTTTATAATTGAATATAAAAAAAAAAAAATCATTATCTTTGAGATGGAATTGGTTTTTGTGTATGCACTTGTTCTGTGGGTTTCATTTTGGACTACTGGCAAAAAAACATATATCAATTATTCTTTTTCCAGTTACTTTTTATCGTTCTTGGTTGAGTTTGAATTACAAAATTGAAATTAAAGTGGAAGGCTGTAAATTATAATGATGCAAACAGAATGTATCGCAGTAATTTATGCAGTTGATTCTATTACACTTTAATCTACCACTTATATTTTAAGTACTTCATTCATATGTAACTTGCTGTGTTTATGTCTTTTGAATGCCAAGGTATTAGTTTTGGGATAACGTCACACAGTTTCACGTTCATAGATATCTATGCAACCGTAAAAACACATAATAGGCTTTGATTCAAACAAATTACTAGGTCATTGCTAGCTCAACATACATATAACAATATTCATTACACACTAACACAGCATTAAGTTACAGTTGAATTGAACTAGGTAAATATAGTATTTTAATACATCGACCAATATTTGAAACAATACTGCGTAAATGCTTCATGAGATTGATCATGCATTTTACTAAACATTGTCATGCTTCAGATGATTAAATATCACATCATGCATATATATTCGACCATAGTCTTGAATTTAATTGTCATTTTTTAAAGAATCTGACTATTCGGTATCTGCATTTATGTTCTGAAAGCACCAGCTGATCAAAACGGGCTTACTGTAAAATGAAACAATACAAATATAATCTTTCTTACATATCTTTTTTTATTTGCTATAAAAACATGCTATATCATAGCTCTGTTCCATGCGAATGATATTTTATTAGAAAGATCACCATATGTTCACAAGTGCAATTGATGAATTAATAGACTAATAAAATTAATAAGAAAATACCAGAAATTCAAAGCTGAATCCTATATAATTGTTGACAAGATATTTGACATGTTCCGCCAATTAATTCGATATAATCTCAAATATTTGAGATTTAGCCACTGGGTATACATCATATATACTTGTAAACATTATTTACGTGGGAAAATATGTTACCAATAAAAGAGACAATATGGAGATATGTACATGTAAAGGCAATATTCCATCTGCAGATTAATTATTAGGTAAAATGTGACAAAACTAGATGAAAAGTACATGTGTATGACATTGTTGTCAATTTCACTCTTCAATTTTATCAAGATGGGAAGTTGCTTATAAATAAACTCATCATAGATAACCACTCTGTTGATTTAATAGAAGACATCTAATTGATGAGTAATGATGTAGGATATTTCAAACGAGGGGCGAAACATACCAAAGGGACGGTCAAACTCATAGATTGAAAAATAAACTGACGACGCCATGGTTAAAAAAACATACAAAAAAAAAACAAAACAGACAAATAATAGACCACAATCTAGACTCGGAAAGGAAACGATGATTCGTAATAACCGTAGATCATTAAAGCGACAATAGTTTCGGAATTATGCAAAAGGATCCATAACAAAAAAAACAACAAAAACCAACATCGGAAGTTTCGGAATCTCCTCATGTTATTGCTGTAAAAATATCCAGCTTCAATATCCCCAGTCTTTGCCGACAATGAGTGTTGAAAGCATTATTATTTTGTTCGAGCTTGTCAACATATAAGATGGCTTTTACTATCTGATTCAAACCACTAAGCCTGGTGTTATATATGTTCTTGTTTTGTCGTCTTTGGTGTACAGTTAAAGACATTAATGTGTAGGTTATAGACACTGAACTGAGACACGTCCGTCATCGAACTGTATTACAATGTTTTTCACTGTTGTCTAATTAGTTATGCAAAGAATGATTACACAACTTTACAATATTTTAGCTTTTAAAATTGTTGAACATCATCGGTTTAAAAAAAACTGACCTTTTGTGGTTTACAAATCTATTCGAATTTGCCATTTTTTGTGGTATTTTTTTTTTTTATATTTGCATTTTATATATTTTGTATTCTATGCTAACGCAAATCTATACAACAGATTATACGATGCTTAATGAAGTTAATTTTAAAATCATGTAGTGGGTGATTAAAGATTAGAACTAATTTGAAATACTATTTTGAGTAACAAAACACATCAAATATTCAATATTGCTCCAATATACCATACGTTATCATATAAATGAATGTAGCTTTACAATAGTAACACATTATTGGAAATTTTCATTATCATAGATTAAAATAGAATCCATTATAGTTCCATCTACGATATATATATATTTTCTGTCGACGTTCTCGTGCATATAAGTTTATATTGGGTGTCAGTCTAATGATAGTTTATCAGTCTCCACCTTACAGTTTGAAATAACGTCTTAATGGAAATACAAAGTCAAGACTTTTTGTTATTAATATAAAAAGTGTACTTTAGTTTAAAAAAGTCTCAATTCGAAAAACTTCAGATTCTACTGGAATAAGATCATTGGATTTGCAAAAAAAACACTGGCCTACTCTTGTTTTAAGAAAGCATTTTTTCAACCCCATCAGCAACCTTTAAATCATAAATACCATTCTCTTGTTTGTCTTTGATAAATGTTGACTATTCTCTGTATAACATACGATTATCTATGTTTTTTTTTTAAATTTAATTTTAATTTTGAAAACAATGATATATATGTACCAATAACTAATACATGTCATACATGGATATACATGCATATGGTGTTCAATGCTTATTTGTAAAACAAATATATAGAAACATGTTTAATAATGCTTTAGAGATCCTGACATTTATCTGACAAATGTCAGTCACATCTCACAGATTTGAATCATGAAAAGCTAGATGAGAAATAAGCAGATTATCTAAAGCTGGTATGTATATCAACATGTCATTTGCTCGCTCAGTTGTTTTCTTTATACTTGCATTGTGAATAGGAGTTTCATCTGACTGACATATCTAGGTTAAACTATTTGTTTTAACTCCTATGCAGTCCGACTTAAATCATACCTACTGATAATTACATTGGTATAGTATTGTATGATTGACGTTCGAGTCGTTATATTTAAATGCTGCTTAGATATTAGGAGGTATATCTATTTTGGAATACTAATTCAGAGTCAGGAAGTATAAACAAGTGTGAACGCAAATGATTGACTTAGATCCTAAAAGTGGCATGTAAATTCACACCAGCATGATTTACTGTTTTTGGATGGTCAATTACGAACCTAAGTATGAACTCCGGGAAACAAAAAAGATTGCACTAAACTGGCACTGCAAAATTAAAATTTTAACCAGATACATCTTTAAAGTTCGATTTTCCTTTTCTGTTGGCTATTTTAACTTCAATGCAAAATATAATTACATAATACTGAATACTAATTCAGAGTCAGGATGTATAAACAAGTGTGAACGCAAATGATTGACTTAGATACTAAAAGTGGCATGTAAATTCACACCAGCATGATTTACTGTTTTTGGATGGTCAATTACGAACCTAAGTATGAACTCCGGGAAACAAAAAAGATTGCACTAAACTGGCACTGCAAAATTAAAACTTTAACCAGATACATCTTTAAAGTTCGATTTTCCTTTTCTGTTGGCTATTTTAACTTCAATGCAAAATATAATTACATTTGTTGAAATTCATTTGGATCCATTCATTTACAACCTCTGTAAGTTTTCCGAAAGAAAAAAAAGCCAAGAATTTCTGTACGTTTTGCTAAAAATATATTGATATAAATGTATGTACATGTATGTTTGCACGACATGCAGGAATATAGAACCAACCAAATTGTACCTAGAAGTAATGTGTTGTCTATTCTTTTTGCACTCAGTCTTGATTTTGTGTATCAAAAAATTAAATGACTTTTTACGTTTGAATACTGATAATAAAATACAAATGGAATACTATTTTAGCATATATAAAAAAGATCCATTACAAACACAAGAGCAAGCTGTGTCGATGCTTTATATTATTGGTCAGTTGTTTGCACCGGACTATATCTTAACACACACAAACGCAATTGGTGTTCATCTGGTGGCTGTATTCTTATCATTATTTCAAATATTAAAGAAAACGATGCAAACCGATTAAATCAACTTCATAAGCATATATTTTAAAGACCACACTATAATTATCAACCTTAAACGTAATAGATAAGCCATGAAGTGCTGTGAATTATATACAGTATCGTCTTTTTGAGCAAGATAGCTTACATAACGACATTTTAATTGTCACGTCCTCGAATTGAATGCAATGCAGAACTACTTAAATGCTACCAACGCGTAATAATCAGTTTTCTGCCTTCACGTCTTGACTGATTGCATGCTTATCGTAATTAATCACAGACATTATTAAAAACTTATCAGACTTATAGATGCTTGTACTTTTAGATGTTGACTTTTATGTACAGATGTGATCTTTTATCACTTGATATTGGAATATACCCTTGATTGCAATATGAAATGCTGTCATGTATGAACATACATTCCCATTGAATTCATTGAAATATAAAATGTATAAATATGTCAAAATGAGGTCACCTCTGTAATAAATGTGTGCAATTATGCCATGCCTGCGTTCATAAAATATTTCATTGATAAAATGTTTGCATGCAAAAAGGGCACACACAACGTGCTGTTGTATTGCTATGCAATGCAACAATGAACAAAAAACACTATGTGACATAACAGTACAGGACAATGAAACAAACAGATGAATGTATGCATCAGGTTTTTATAAAAGTGTCAGGTTGGCTATTTTACAAATGCAACAAAATGAAAATATTGAATCCCTTTTATATTTTCAAATCATGAACATCTTGATTAATCTTATATGAGCTTGCAAAAGCAATATAAGATCACCAATCGTGAAATAGATATTCAGATTTGTATAGAGTTACCTTATCCTATTTTATATTTAAATGTCACACCCAGTTTTGAATAAAATTGTGACAACTTTTGTATTTAATATAGTTATTCATAGATTATAAAGAAATATCGATTTAGAGTCAATTAAATTATTTTAATTGGAATGATGTTTTTCACCACTGGGTCGTTACCACTGCTGGTGAACGTTTCGTTCCCAACGGTATCGCCATTAATGTCAATTATTTGGTCATTTTTATAAACCTCCCGTTACAAAACATTGAATTTTTCGAAAAAACTAAGGATTTTCTTATTTCCAGAAAAAGATGCCGTTAGACGTATTTGACACAACGTTTTGGAATTGTGAATCCTCAATGCTCTTTTACTTTGTACTTGTTCTGTTTGATAACTATTTTGATATGAGCGTCACTGACAAGATATATGTAGACGAAACGCGCGTCTGGCGTATTAAAGTATAATCCTGGTACCTTTGATAACTATTTACAAACAATTGATGTTTTCATGTATAACATGTTCACAATCGGAAAATATTTTATATATGTTAATAATATAGCATTCTACAAGCACAAAATAAAATTTGCACAGTAGTGAACTTTCACTGGTTATCTTTTCAAAACATCATACGTCGTATTAAAGCTACTGTAATATATATAAAAGGACACAAAAATCAATAAATCCGTGTTCACAATAACACTATTTCACACTTTGTATCAATGTAATCAGGTGCTTTAACAAAACAGAAATATTTTAGGCAGACATTCCTTAAATGTTTAATAAAAATGCATGTTTCGTTGAACTCATACCAGGCATCATAGTGTATTCGACTTCGTCTATTAAGATTGCATTTACTAGCTTCCATTTAACTACGTGTACTAATATCATCACTATTAGTATTTAAGTTGTTTTGGCAAAGATTTGCTGTGGGTCGATCAGTGCATATAGTGTGTCCAACTGATGCTGTGTAACTGGCATTACAGGTTAGGAAACAATGAAAGAAACACAGTAACATCTGAACTGTCAATTATTTTTAACTTCTTTCGTTTCGTTTCGTTACGTTTCTTTTTATTTATTTGTGTTTTAAAAGGTTTGATTCATGTTATTTGTTGACAGTATTTTTTTTTTAATTCTTAGTCGTTTGAATGTGTTCTATAGAGTCATCAGGTTATTTTAGATGCAAATGTAATATTTTTGTTGTAACCTCTGCGTTTTAAATATTTTCTTGGTTAATATGTTGAGCATAAAATTTAGTAATATATCGATCCTGTAAAATGTTAAATTGCCTTATTAACTGACTTAGTCTGCAACTTGTTTATTGTCGTGCATAGCTTCTTTACAGTCTACTGGTATATAAAGATCATAGAAACATACTGATCAATTTCAGACAGCTCCAGTTCTAAAATAAAATGCTACCATTGACACAGACACGATTAATAAAAACGAGTAATGAATGGTCTTTAAGAGCAACAACTTCGACGAGTACCACTGAATATCTGGTAACTTCAAAATTGCTTGCCTGTAGGCTATATGACATTTGATATACTACTGAGAGACAACAACAAATCCAGACGTCCCTTATGTATCTAAACGTCTATTTTCGAAAAAAAAAGGAATAAATTACATTATCCGTATTTGGCAACAACTGTTTTGGAATTTCGGGTCCTCAATATTCTTTAACTTTGTACTTGTTTGGCTGTATCACTATTTTGATCTGAACGTCACTGAGGGGTCTTATGTAGACGAATGGCGCGTCTGGCGTATTGAATTATAATCCTCGTACCTTTGATAACTATTCACGTTTGTATTTACCAGTCTAAACATTAAGAAAAATATGTTTCTTTTGGTTTCGATAAACAAAAAGATCATACTATACTTTCAACACGTGTTTGGAACATGTAGCTCTGCACCCGTTTACAAAATGTATTTAAGTAAAAACCAAATTTAAAAATTTTGATGTACACATTTTGTCGACACCTGTTTTGGCTGTGACAAGCATTTTTGTTACGGCATTATTGAATAGTGACTAAGAATTTGTAAAAATGGTATCATTTCCTTCACGTTATAATTGGTTGTAAAAAAATCAAATTCTACAGGATGCAAACGAAAAAAAGCAGCATCAAAAATAATATCTCGAAAGAATAAAAAAAAAAAAAAAGGTATTCGAGTACAATCATTAGGTTGCACAGCTTCAACACATGCACTGGAAATGAAGAATCATGCTTGAGTTCAGATAAGGATATTTTATA
Source organism: Mytilus galloprovincialis (assembly GCF_965363235.1). Lineage (NCBI taxonomy): Eukaryota > Metazoa > Mollusca > Bivalvia > Mytilida > Mytilidae > Mytilus > Mytilus galloprovincialis. The sequence continues at coordinate 55,768,279 of NC_134845.1, read as the reverse complement.
ACCATCAATATTTAAAACTTGTATTTCACGTAATCTAGCATGTATCGTCATTTTTATTTTCAAAGAATAAATCGAAATGATAATTTTCACTTCAACATGTTCAATAGTTTCAAATGATGAAATATTCCTTCATAATGGACAATTCAAAACAGATTTTATATCAAAATGATATAACGCAAATTGTAATCAGATTATATTCTCTGAACGGATTTCATCACAGTTGCGTAATTCTAATTGACAAAATAAAACAAAAATATCAAATAGAAGAATACTAAATAGAGGCAACAGTAGAATACCGCTGTTCAAAAGTCGATTGAGAGAAATATAATCCCGGTAACTAACAGAACCGACGAAAACACACCAGATATAGTAGGAAATCAACGAAATAACAGAAACACTGAATTTAAAAAAAAAAACCAAAACAATGCAATATACATAAACGAACTATTAGATAACAACTGCAAAATTCACGACTAGGAAATGATAAAAAAATATGGTTGAACCTGATTTACTGGATAGAAAAACCTTACACGTATATCATGTATATGGCAATGTTTAAAAGTACCGATATAATGTCACTATACGTTATAGTACAAACAAATACAAGGACACCCAGGAAAGGAGAATACGTAAATACATGTAATTTAATAATATACCTTAGATACATTGTTATTCGTTGGATTCCAATTTTCGTGGTGTTTGTGGGTACAGGTGAACCACGAAATTAAATGTTACACGAAGTACAAATTTTCCATACGCTTGTATGCAGACTTTGGCAAAACCACGAATTTAAATATCCAACGAAAGGCAATTTTCCTGCAATCCACGAAAATTGGTACACACGAAAACAAACGAATCCCCAGTAACAGTATATTTTGACATGTAGACCATATAAAGGCTCGGGGAGTGTTCCATGAAAATATAAATTTAAAAATTGTTAACATAATTAGATTCAACTCATTAATAAAAAGAAGTCAAGGAATACACAAGGAACATTCAAACTAATAGGTTGAAATGAACTGTAAAGACATAGTCATAGAAAGAACTGTATGAATGATTGAATCCAAACCCCAGTTTAAATGTAAATTATATCCATTATCAAACATTCGATGTATATCAATAGAGTAAAAAGTCTAAGAAGACAAGTTTTCTGAAGATGTAAAAAATTGTAACTGTTTGACTTTAGAATGGGTACAAGATAACGAAAACATGACTTAGAATTTGAAAAGTTACAACATAAACGGTACCAATTTGACTGCACTAACCACGTCATTTGACAATGAATACTCGCGGCTAAAATACTAAAAATAATAATAAAAAGAAGTGCAAACGTTGAAGAACTGATAAAATCTAAAAGATCTATAGTGTAGCTTGAAGTGGAAAGTAAATCTAAATTATTAACATATTTTTTTCTGAGTCTTTCCTTTACATATGTAGAAATAAACAAAATACCAAATGACTTTTACCTACAGAGATCCACAACTTGATATTGGATATAAAAGGACCTGATATAAAACAAGTGTTAATGAACAAATCCAATGAGAAGACTATTGACATGTATTTCAAACAACACATATAACTTTAGTATAACATAAGTCACAAAAAGAGAATGTAATATATGCTCTTGAATATAATTAACCTTTTGTTTGCATCTGACGTTCTTCTCTGCTGGAAGAAAATGTTTGTACTTACTCTGGAGCCTTATGTGAAATACTGACAAAAGGGTTCTGCTTACATTTGAACGGTTGCTAGTGTTTTAGTCTATGACATTTTAAAGATTTTGCCTAAACTATTTTTCAACAAACCTTTATACCAAATACTACAGATTTCGAAACACGTGGTCTTTTCATTTGATTCTCTTGTTAATTAATTTCTATAAAAGGTTAACTTGTAAGCATTGTTGTTTTTTTCAAATTAATGATGTCATAACTTCAAAAGTATGACAATTCGCAGCAGGGATCTATTGAATCATTGTTCCAAACTTAAAATATAAATAAAACTAACCAGTGTTTGGAGATATTGAAGTTGATAAAGACATATTGTTTCAATTTAAGACGATTTATTGATTTTAATAAATGTTATGACACAGGGGAGAACAATCCAGGAATGTATCATTTTCATTCGCATAAAGACTGCATCTAGCGTGACAGCTATTTGTCCAAATTCAACACTATCAAGCTATTATTTACAATATGTCTATCAACATTTGAAAAGGTTAACAGAAACTGTTAGAGTATTGGTAACATTACCATGTAAATAGCAAACCATTATATTTCACAGTACTACTTTGTACAATGAGCTTCGGCTAATATCAAACAGCAGGTTTAAAGCCCCCTTCTAAAGAAAACCCAACAACATTGAAACATGACAACTAATAATTTGATAAATATGAATTCATTTTTTGCTCCCCTATTTGGCAAGCACATTACAGTATCACACAGCGAATTTTATAATATACAGGGACATACATGTCCATATTAAATGTGCTCGTTTCTTTCTTTTCTAATTACATGTTTCATAACAGAGTGTTTTTTGTTTTTGTTTACTTGCAATATTTTTTATCTGTCTAATGAATGTTAATAAATTGTCATTGTCATACTAGTAGTTTAAAACGGCCCACTTTATATGTTTTTCTTGTAAAACTATTATTTAATCAAGAAGAACACATTTTCATACCTTGATGTACCTTATCATTTTATATTTTAGGTCAGTGTATCCAGGATACGATGACAATAAAATTAACGGTACCAATTTTCTTGCACCAGATGCGCATTTCGACAATACATTTCTCTTCAATGATGCTCGTGGCCAAAATATTTGAAATCCAAAGCTTATGTAAAAGATGAAGAGCTATAATTCAAAAGGTCCAAAAAGTATAGCCAAATTCGTGAAAGGAATCAGAGCTTTGCATGAGGGAGATACATTCCTTAATTTATGATAATTTCTATCATTTTGTAACAGCAAATTTTAATAACACAAAAAATCCGTATTTTCATGCCAGTAACGAAGTACTAGCTACTGGGCTTGTGATACCCTCGGGGACTAATAGTCCACCAGCAGAGGCATCGACCCAGTGGTAGTAATTAAATTAACAGTACCAATTTTCTTGCACAAGATGCGCATTTCGACAATACATGTCTCTTCAGTGATGCTCGTGGCCAAAATATTTGAAATGCAAAGCTTATACATGTATAAAAGATGAAGAGCTATAATCCGAAAGGTCCAAAAAGTATAGCTAAATCCGTGAAAGGAATCAGAGCTTTGCATGAGGGAGATAAATTCCTTAATTTATAATAATTTCTATCATTTGGTAACAGCAAGTTTAAATAACACAAAAAATCTGTATTTTCGTGACAATCTGCGTTAACGCGCGTTTACTACAAACAGTAAACGTCCGTTTACCTTTTACGAAAATAAAAGACACACATTTTTTCACGTTAACGCGGATCTTTATAAAATTAGAAGACGCGCTGTCTTTGCGTTAACGTGGAGGTAAACGCGAAAGTAAACGCCCGTTTACTTTTAATGTCTACTGAAATTTCGGAGTTAACACATGAAGTACACGCGAATAAACGCTGCGTTAACTTTTTCGACCCATCTACATGGAATGTTTGGTCTGCACCCAACTGTACATTATCACACAGCAAATGTTATAATATACAGGGAAATAAATGTCCATATCAAATGTGCTCGTTTCTTTCTTTCCTAATTATTTGTTTCATAACTGCGTGTTTTTTTTCTCGTTTATTTGCAATAGTGTATATCTGTCTAATGAATGTTGATAAATTTTCATTGGTATAGTTTGAAACGGCCCTCTTTATATGTTTTTCTTGTAACACTTTTATTAATCAAGAAGAGCACATTTTCATATTTATCAATCTTTGAAGAAGAATATTACTGATGCCAAAACTAAATAACAACAAAATGAAATAGATGTAGATCATTCAATTATCAGTTACTCTAAGGTAATCTGTTTCATTATCAAATACATACACATCTAAAAAGCAAAACATTTAAAAAACGTATAATACATTCGGGTACTTTAACAACAGTATTGTTCTACACAGCTTTACATCTTGAACAAAAAAATACCATCTGCTATATCACACTTAAATACATAATAAATAATTTTTCAACTACTAATATTGAAATCTTCATTAGCAGTTGATATGTTATGCAGCTCAGTTTTATTTATTTTTCAAAGAACTCAGATTCATAATTATGTTGAAATGCATTAATGCTATTATTGGTGATTCAAAACAGATAGTCTCACAAAATAACATGACGCTTTTGTATATGCTTATGTTCCTCCTAAGGGTTTTTTAAAAGTTGAGAAGACCATATGTTTTTACAGTTTAAATAATTTTATACTAGTAATTGTGTTCTGTGTGGGTCAATGCTGCTTGTTGGAGGCATTTATGTGACACTTTTTTTTACCTATAATGTTTATAACACAATGTTGATTAATATGCCCATATTTTTGACATTTTACCTATTATGTCTGTTTGATTTGTTCACACATCGTGGAAAATATAATCGAATTTGTAGCGACTGGCAAATGAGAGGTTAAGGTAGTATAAAATAAAACCAGGTTTAATACCCCATTTTATACATCTAAAATTGACTGTACCAAGTCAGGAATATGACAGTTGTTATTCATTCGTTTGGTGTGTTTGAGTTTTTGATTTTGCCATTTGATTTGGAACTTTCCATTTTGAATTTTCCCCGAAGTTCAGTTTTGTTTGCGATTTTGCTTTTTGCTTTTTTACAGATCGAGACTTGCATCTATTTAAGTACCATTTCCAGTGTAAAGATACATCATATAAGTATGCATATAATGGAATGAATATTAAAATATGAAAATGTTAACTTGGAATATGTGAAAAAAAAATTTCATCATAGATATCAGGACTAAATTTTCTATATGCCAGACGCGTGTTTCGTCTACAAAAGACTCATCAGTGACGCTCGATTCCAAAAAATATTAAAGGCCAAATCAAGTACGAAGTTAAAGAGCATTGAGGACCAAAATTCCTAAAAGTTTTGCCAAATACAGTTAAGGTAATCTATGCCTGAGGTAGAAAGCCTTAGTATTTCAAAAATTCAAAATTTTGTAGACAGTTAATTTATAAATATAACCATATCAATGATAATTCATGTCAGAACAAAAGTGCTGACTACTGGGCTGGTTATACCCTCGGGGAAATAAATCTCAACCAGCAGTGGCATCGACTCAGTGGTTATAAATAAACTCATCATAGATATCAGGACTAAATTTTCTATATACGCCAGACGTGTGTTTCGTCTATAAAAGACTCATCAGTGACGCTCGAATAAAAAAAAAGTTAAAAGGCCAAATACAGTACGAAGGTGAAGAGCATTGAGAAAGCAAGAGACAACAGTTGATTAAAGACCAAAAAACATACCGAGAAAAACCAGTTCTCTAGGGTTAAACTTATTTTACGTTTGCAGAATATTATGCAAAAATCTTTTAACAGACATATTAATTGGTTTTTCATAGGATATATAGACAATTTAAAAAATGAAATTGATTTCTACATTAACAAACCAGACACAAGTTTGGATTCTTTTGCTTATATCATGATAAGACAATGTTTATAACATATGATATCATTGTTTTCGCTATGTTTGTAAACGACCAAATAGCAACGTACTGTAGCGAAACATTCAATTGTATTTAATTGATCAATTCAAAGTTGGAAACAATCTATTTCGTGTAAGTTGGAAACAACTGATTTCGTGTAAGTTGGAAGCCATCATTCAAACAAGTGGACAATGTGAAATGAAGTAAAAATAACATAAAAAAAGAACATGCAAAACTATCGAAATGAGACGTATATCCTTCTAAGCTAATTATATTTAGATAACATATAAAATAAAGAATACATTAAAAATTGGATTTTTATAACTTCATTTGATATCTAACGATGTACAAACATCTGCTCATAGACAATATATGATTGACGAGTATTGTAGACGAAAAGATGTTAAATGAAATTGGAGAAGTTATTATTTTAACATTTCTGATTTTGATAACAAAATACTGTATTTATATCGTGTTTCAGTCCACAACGCATATGAGTACAAAGGCACCGATATCGATATCAGCAATAAATAAGCTCGTTAAAATATCACACATTTTTGTTTGTAATGTAGAAGATGTAATTCTTCGTATACATGTATCAAGTCGAACGTTAATTGAGTTCTGTCTGCCATCAGCTTATTAAATAGTCCATCTATTCAATCTGATTACCCCAATCGAATTATGTAACTGCTGCCTAATTAATCAAATAATAAAACTCAAACTCAAACTATCGAAATAACCAAGTATGACATAACAGGATATATTGACAAAGAATATGTTATTACAGTACTTTTAGTAATTCATCCACGTTACAATGGATTGTAATTGAATAGAAAAAATAATAATAATTAAAAACAAAATAAAATATTAAACATAAAAAAGAAGATTTTGAAAGATCTAAAGAAAAATGGATGCAAAACATTGAGGTATTTGAGTACAATCACATTGCTGCGCAGTTTGAACTAATGCAATGGAAATAAAGAATCATGCTTGAGTTCATATAAGGAAATGGTCAAATTATCAATGTTTAAAAACTGCAGTTGATCGAGCATACAATGCGGTTTTATTTTCTTTCAAAGAGTAATGGGAAATAATATGTTGACTTCAACAGTTTCAAATGCTGAAATGGTCTTTCATCATTGGTGATCCAAAATTGATTTTATAGCAAAATGATATGATGCAATTTTGTACTCAGAAACTATGGATTTTAGAACATTAGCATCAATGTTAATGACAGAATCAGACAGTAAAATTCAAAAAGATTTAAACATGTTATACAATATGAAATATCTATACACGAATGAAAAAGATTATAAACTCTACTGTAAAATATACAATAGTCAAATCATAAGCATTTAACGAGCTGAATATCTTTATCAAAAAGGTTTATGATAACCTTGAAGTAATTTAAGAGAACCAGTGTTCCAAAGATGTTCGATCAGATTTCTGGATAAATAAATTAAAGGATCAAATGATTTTTATTATTGAGTATGAAGAATTATCATTTAAAACCATACAACAAATGGTAAAGGTAATAATGAAATAAATAAAAATGTATCAAATTTAAAGTTAAAATAGGAAAATAGAAATCCTGTTGAATGGCAGAAATTAAAATACATTTACAACTTATTGGACATTAAAGAAGTATTAGTATATTTATCCACACCGATGAGATATGCATTTTAATAAATAAGGGGATATAACATGATCCCTGTATATATGATTTTTTTTTCCAAATTGAAAATATTTATGGAATTTGTAAATAACGATTTCTCATTTTTCAATTTGATTGGTATTTTAGTCATCGTTACGCAAACTTTAAGATACATAGGTTGTCTGTCCTATGGTCGGGTTGTTGTCTCTTTGACACATTTCCAATTCCATTCACAATTTTATATCTTTTACCTTTACATAATAATAGTGTCATTTATTTGCTTTTGTGTAATACAATATAACAACGAATAATTGTCCGTCTCCCTTTTCACGATTTGAGTGATTGTATGTTGTCGTAATGATTCGCAGATCACATAATTAAATTTTCACAAGTCTTAATCGTTTGCACTTTAAGATTCTGTGTTATATAACATTTGATAACGAGTATGGCAATACATCGTGTTTCTATCAAAAATATAAGTATTTTAAAATGAGTCCAAATCGATTAAGCACATTTAGTTGTTACAGCAGGCCTGCGTTCTCTGTACTGCCATCAATCTCGAGTACGAATATAATAACTATCAATAACAGTCCAAAGTATGTTTAACACTATTTCACATTTTTACCTTCAACGGTAACCAAAGTGTAGATAAATAATTACATTCAGATGGGCAGAAAACGTTGACGCGGCATTAACTCGACTGCTTGCATGAAATCGCCGAATTAACTGCGTTAACTCTTACATTTCAGTATCCGCAAAAGAATAAACCTGCGTTTAACTTTGCAATTGCAACCGCGTTAAGGCAAACATATTGGTATAGTTGTTAATATTTAGGTTTATTGCATAAATATAATAATTAAAATATTTACATGTTTCACTTATTTGCGTGTACAAAAATGTTTTATGATTAATAATACTCACCAAAATGAATGCTATAACACTTTATTCCAGTAGTAATGTAATTTTTAATACTTGCTCTGCAACATGCTCAATGTTTTAACAATAGTTAGGGTGGTTGTTTAGCCACTAGGCGTCGCCGTTGTCAATTACACTGTCCGATGCCATTCATTATCAATACCAATACTGTGGATTCATTATTATTCGTTGGATACCAATTTTCGTGGGTTTCGTTGGTACAGGTGAACCACGAATTCAAATGTTCAACGAATAACATATTTCCAATAGGCTTTGTATACAGAGATTGGCAAAACCACGAAATCAAATATCAACGAATATGTAAGTTTTCAGCAATCCACGAAAATTGATACCCACGAAAATAAATGAATCCACAGTATTATGTTACAGGGCATGTGTACATCTATGTCATAACAGCTTTAAAACTGCATTTAATTAAATGGAATACAGGGAATACATATCAGTAGATTTTTTCTCCGAAACAGTAAAAGTAAGAAACATCTACAACACATGTACAAAGTTATAATAAATTAAATTAATGCAAAGTATATATTTAAGAAATGAGGACACAATTTAAGTAAGTATATCCCGTTGTTTCCTCTTTTAATAACACAAGGGGATTAACCAATATAGAATAAATACAGCATATAGGAAAAATGTAAGCAACTAACTGATGCACTTAAATAATTAGTTAATAAGAAACAAATATTTTCTAATTGTGAAAATGGGGCTTAGATTTAGTGACATACTATGTTATACAAGAATTGTAGACGGTTAATAATAATGATGCACACACAAAGTATCGCAACCATGCATGCAGATGATTCTATTAAACGTTAATCTACCACTTACATTTTAAGTGCATCATTTATATGTAACTTGCTGTGTTTATGTCATTTTAATGTCAAATGTATTAGTTTAGAGATTACGTAACACAGTTTAACATTAATATGCAACCGTAACAACACATAATGGGCTTTGATTCAAACAGAACAACTAGGTCATTGCTAGCTCAAGATACATATAACAATATTCATTAAACTCTAACAAAGCAGTAAGATACAGATGAATTAAGTAAATGTAGTATTTTAATACATCGACCACTATTTGAAATAATGCTGCGTAAATGCTTCATAAGATTGATCAAACGAGTTTTAGTGAACACTGCCATGCTTCAGATGATTACAAATGTATATGTGGCGTCCAGCATTGTTGAATTTAATGGTCACTTATTATACGTCTCTAATCATTTTCTTTTTGCATGAATGTTTCTAACAGTAGTTCAATTATAATCTATAACATAACTGTACAGATATAATCCTACTGAAATTCATGTTATTTTAATTTGCGGTATAAAAATGATATACAATAACTCTGTTTTATGTCAAAAAGCTTTACATTTAAATAGTAAGGTCACGAAGTCTACACAAGAAACGCATTTATATTTTGGTTAAGCAAATATCGGAAATTATACGATGAATCCTTGATATTCTTTTATTTGACATTTGACATTTTCTGACCACAAATTCGTTTTAATTTCACAGTACTTGTGATTTAGCTGCCGGATATACATCATATATCATATAATTGTTGCAAAGTACGACTTTTGTTTCATATTTGTATTTAACTGATTTTTTTCTCTCCATTTTACGGGATCGAGATGCTATTAAATCAACAAACAAGTCTCTAAAATTTGAAGAACAGTTATTATTCATTCGTTTGATGTGTTTAAGCGTTACATTTTGCCATTGGATTGGGACTTTCCGTTGTGAATGTTCCTCGGAGTTGGATATTTTTTTTTATTTTACCTTTTGCCTTATTAACATGATTAATGTAAAAGTATATATTTTTAAAATTTGTATTTCATTGTATTTCGGACGCGACAGTTTAAGGGCAGAGTTGATCAATACATTTTACATTCGTACGAATAATTACTTTTTAATTCGGATATTTTTTTATTCATTTAGTAAACAATCCTTCTTTTAATTTAATTTTAATTTTGAATACGGTTATATATGTACACCTAACTAATAAGTTCCATACATGCATGTATGTGATGTGTACTGCTTATTTGTAAAACGAATTTATAGGAACATGCTGAATAACGCTTTTGTGATCATGACATTTATCTGATAGACGTCAGTCGCATCTCACAGATAAGGTAGATTAGGAATAAGCGGATTTTATAAAGCCTGTATATATACCAATATGTCATTTGCTCGCTCAGTTTTTTTTTCTATATGTTTTCATTGTAATAAGCATTTTTATCGATCGAACATAATCTATGTTAAACTTTTCGTTTCTTTTCAAACTCCTCCACAGTCCGACAATCACACCCAACGACTTTTACCTAGGTGTAGTATTGTATAATTGTAGTTTGCTTCGTTATATGAAGACCTTTCTTTGTTAAGATGCATTTTTTGTAATAACAATTCATAGTACGGAAGTCTAATATAAGTGTTACTGCAAATGTAGTACTTAGATCATAAAAGGGGCTTCGAGATTCAAATAGGCATAATCACTGTTATATGAAGGTCAAATAGGACACTCAGTATGAATTCAATGGAAAAATTGATTGCATTATACTAGCATTGCAAAATTTTATATTGATTCAGATACATCTTTAAAGTTTGATTTTCTATTTCTGATGGCTATCTGAACTGGAATGTAAAATGTAATTATTTTTTGTTGACATAACATTTGGATCTACTCATAAGCCTTCAGTATTAGTTCTTTGATCAAAATTTTAATAAAACCATGAATTGCTGTACATTTTTGGAATGAGTAGATTTATATAAATGTATATAAGTTTTCGCGACCTAACGGAATGCAGAACAAAAGAAGTAGTGCGATGGCTTTTTTTTTGTTGCCCTCTGATTTTTAATTTGTAACAGATCACAGTCTCAGTTTTATGCATCTATACACAAAAACAAATTAAGCAACCCCACGTTTTTTCGATATGACAAATATTACGATAAGGGTCATGTGATCCCGGAACAAATGGTGTCAAAAAAAGTAATGCAGCCTGTGTGGACATTACATTCGCTTTAAGGACAAACAATTAAACAAAAGTGATAATTTAATGAATAAAACCACAAGTCCAGTGTAAACACTCAAACATGTCCATTTTAAGTATCGGTCTTCTAAGTTCGTTTTGCACGATGCTATTGTCATGTCACTTATAAAACGTTCAATGTAAGTCTGTAAACGATATCCATAGTTCAATAATCAATATTGTCATTCCTGAGTCTCATCCATCCAGTTGTCGTAGGATTTCCTGCTTTTGCAAATATGCTCTACCGGATTCAAATTCGGGCTCATTGCAGACCATGGAAAAGCTGTTACTGCTCCGCCTAGAAAAAATGTAGTAACTGTCCTTGAATGATGCGGCCTAGTGATGTTATCCATAAACGCAAGTCGTGCAGTTAATGAGTGGTTATCAAAATTAGTTTCAAATATAGCTACTGACTGAAAAACTTCTCTGATGTATTGATCACAATTGAGGTTTCCTTGCATAGTCACCAAGTCCAATATGCAGTCATGAGAGATGCAACTCCATACCATCACAGAGCTTCCACCGATACAATTATCACACTGTGATATCATCAGTGGTTTACCAGATTTTGGAAAGTTTTTCACTTATTGATTTGGATCTTTTTTCGCACAAGCCTGTTGAATACAGAACTATAGTAGTCCATTTGACGTCCAATAGCTTTTCACGATAATCCTGATGACTGCATGCCGATAAACTGCCACCTTTGAGCCTTCGATATTCATCTTCGTACCATGTTCACAGAGTATGAAGAAAGTCTTCAAATCGCGCGGGGAAACTGCGTTTTGTAATTTGCATGGGAGCATGGCTCACGTGCATGATACATCGATATCTTAATGAAAGTTCACACCTGTATGGTCACATCGTTTTAAAGGAACATTGGTCTTGTTAAAATTAATATTAATTTTCTCATGATTTTTTTTTGGTACAAAGCTATAATGCAATATATCAGGGGGTGCTTAACTGTTTTCTTTGTTTATATAATTCAATAACTTGTGTACTTTTTGATACTGATAACAACATGAACAAAGTAAAATTGAAATAATATTTTAACATTGATAAAAACCTCAATTATGCAAATATAAGCAAGCTGTGTGCATGCTATATAATATTGGTCGGTTGTTTGCACCTGACTACATGCATATCTTGATACACATATAAGTTATGGATTTTCATCTTTTTTCTTTATTCTTGTATCTTTATTCAACCATGATGAGAAATATATAGGAACCGATGATTCTGATATTGAACAAGTCGATTTCTTTTAAACCATTTGTTTATAAAGACAACACTAGCATTATCAACCTAAAACTTAATTATTAAGCCATAAAGTGCTGCGAATTATATGCAACATCGTCTTTTTGAGCAAGATAGCTTACATAACGACATTTTAATTGTCACGTCCTTAAATTGAATGCAATGCAGAACTATTTAAGTGCTATCAAAGCGTAATGATCAGTATTCCTTCTTCACGTCTTGACTGATTGCATGCTTATTGTAATGAATCACAGCCATGATTAAATATTTCACAGACTTATAGATGCTTGTACTTATGCTGACTTTTAAGTACACACGTGATCTTTATACACTCGAAATTAAAACATAGCAAGATGAAATGCTGTCATGTATGAACATAAACACCCATTGAATTCACTGAAAAGTATAGTGTATAAATATGTTAAAATGAGGTCAACACTTTAATAAATTTGTGTAATTATGCCATACTTAGGTTTGTAATATATTTTACTGATATAATGTGTGCATATGAAAGCGCACACGTTACGTGTTGCTGTGCTGCTATTCAACGCGACTACATGTATGAATAAAACATTATATGTGACATAATAGTATAGGGCAATGAAAAATATGATGAATGTACGCATAAAATTTTCATAGCAGTGTCAGGTTAGTTATTTTACAAATGAACCAAATCAAAACTGAACCCCTTTTTTCAAATCTCCATTGATCTTACATGAGTTTTCATAAGCAATATCAGATCACCAATCGTGAAATGAATATTCAGAATTGTATAGAGTTTCCATATCACATTTTATATTTAAATGTCCCACCCAGTTTTGAATAATAATGTAAAAGCCTTTCGCACTGAATATAATTTATTATAGATATATCAATATACAATTTAGTTAATAATTCTAATTAAAACGACGATTTTCTTATTTCCTTACATTTAAATGTATCAAATTATACAAAATCAGGAAAGTTTGCATAAATATTTATTGATTTACACTTGAAAAAAGTACATAATAATAATTTTCTGAACGCCATTTTACCAGAAATGCACAATTGACAGTATCGTATTTAAGTAAGGCATATCTCGTACTTTACAAAAGAAATTCAAGCTGCTTGTTAAAATAATTAAAGATAGAAGTACATTCTGTTTCTTATATTTGTATTGTGTCTTTTAAACGTAAAAGTAAAGTCATAACAATACTGGACTCCGCGTAAAATTTAAAATGAAAGTCCATAATCAAATGGAAAAGTAAAAGCTCAAACACATCAAACGAATGGATAACAACTGTCATATTCTTGCATTTGTACAGGCATTTTTGTCCTGTAGAAAATGGTGGATTAAGCCTGGTTGTATAGCTAGGTAACCTTTTCAAGTGTATGCTAGTCGTATTAAATTCAATTAGTTAATACTAATTAATATTTTATTTATTTATTATGATTAATACAAGTGCCATTGGTCATGATAACACACTTTAATATAATATAATAATATACGATTGTTACTCCTGTTTTAATGTTTTGCTGTGTATGTCTGTGAGAGTTTATTATGTTTGTGAGAGTTTATTATATCTGTGAGAGTTTATTATGTATGTATTATGTTTTTATGTCAAAACCTTGCTTTGCTTATTACGTATGGGTTCTTTTAGTGTTAATTGGTGACCTTTCTTGTTACTGTCTTACTGCAATGCCTCTCCATAATGACAGTTTCCCGTTGAACACACTTCATTTGTGCTGAATGATGCAAATACTACAACTTAAAAGTTTGATTTTCGTTTATTCATATCTGATCATTGCTTCTCTCTGTTTGATTTTCTGCTTTTAAATCTAAAACTTTACAAACATGCTTGTTTATTTAACAAAATGATAACAAACTGACAAATGATAGGACAGTTATTCATTGAATAGAACTTTACTCCGTTATACCATAAAATAGGAAGTCAACTTTAATATGTGGAAGTATTCATTTAAAAGTTCTTCTGTTTGTTCCAATTTATGAAAATGTGTTGATTCTAATTAATAGTATTGAAAAACAGAAAGATGAATCCAGAAATGTGTCATTTTAATTCACATTGCGACTGCCTCTTAGTTCTAGTGAATATCAAACGCAGTCTAATTTCCACAATAATTAAGATTTATTTGATCTAACAGATTTTCATTTGACAATGTTTCATGTCAAATATCCGTAAATAACCAGTACATAGTTTTTATTCTAACATTTAGTACTTGATTAGAAATTGATAATACACATCTAAAAATAAAAAAAAAAACATAAGGGTTTGTTTTAATGGTGTGTCGTTGTTCTCCTCTTATATTTAATGCGTTTCTCTCAGTTTTAGTTTGTAGCCCGGATTTTTTTTCTATTGATTTATGAGTTTCGAACAGCGGTATACTACTTGTTGCCTTTATTTATGATATCGACGTTGCTAAAATAATAACATGTTTATAATGTGTCTAGAGGGTACTTAATTTCATTGAACATGTTGAAATCCTTAGTATTCGTCTACACTTTTCCTTTTTCTCGCACTAAATATATTTTTTGTTTAAATTGATATTTTCTTCCTCATTGTGTTAAGAGAAAATTATGTAAAACATGGTCACTCTGTTTCAACGTTTTCCGTGTTGAATATACATAATGTGTTTACACTTCAAGCAAATATCGTCGTAAATCGGTTTTTCAATTGATAATAAGGGTCTCAATTGGTAAGGTAAGATACGAGTATTGCAAGGGAGAGGCACACTTCGAAAAAACAAATTTTGTTTTATTTACATCAAATCAAGGAAAACCTGCAATCAAATCAAATAGTTAAACAAGACTTATGAATTTGATTCTGTTTTCATATGTGACGGATTCTTGTGTGCAAACGTTCATTCAGTGGCTATGCCTCAACATGTCACTTTATCAGAGATTTATCCTACAAGCCAATCTGTTAGTTTAGTCTAGTACATTGACGTGTATTATTAGTTCATGGGGTTTCGAAAGGGTTTTCTTATTTAAATATTACAAAAAAAGATATATTTTGAAAGGAAAGTGCAGTACTCCATCATATTAAATTTCTTTGAAAAGTCTCTTTTGTCCTGCGTACTACTTTACGCGAAAGTGAAAGTTTGTTCCTGGTTGAACATGATTCTTGGTCAAATTAATGATTTGTTAATTTGTCTTTTGACCACTCGATTACTTTTAATGACAATTTTACATAAAAGTAAGATAGAGTTGTTTCATGATAACAATCACATTGATTAATTGAATACATAAACACTAGGTAAATGACGAGTCGTTGGTACTTACTAAAAGCCTGATTTGTTGCGTTTCCTTAAGATCAGAGAGTCAATATTACAACACATACTTAAATATTAAGACATAAATAAACTCATCATAGATACCAGGGCTAAATTTTGTACATACGCCAGACGCGCGCCTCATCTACAAAAGACCCGACAGTGACGCTCGAATCCGAAAAAATAAAAGGGCCAAATAAAGCACGAAGCTGAAGAGCAGTATGGACCAAAGTTCATAAAAGTTTTGCCAAATACAGCTAAGGTAAAAGACAAATATCAAACAATAACACATATAAGACTAAATCTCGAAAAACATGGTATTTTATGTTTTGGTATCACGGTAGAAAACTATGAATACATAGACAAACAGGTAATATAAATATAATTATCACCTACCTTTTAACAAATCACAGACTTGGGACTTTATCTCTTTATTTTGACACCTTCACATCAAATGAATCAAAGACGTAACCGTTCAACAAGTATAGTCATACAAGGAACATGCAATCAACGAATTAGATGTCAAGTACGTTGTTCGCCTTAAGGTAAGTTATAACCAGTGAAAGACAAATTGATCAATTAATTTGAATATTAAAATATTATAAACGTTTTCCTCCCACCAATGGAGATTCATGAGCACTGATGGGAACATCCTTGGATCAGCCTCTATAGGGGGTAGTTATTTTATAAATTCTCTGTTTTTAACAGTGTTCTCTATTTGTTTCATGTTTGCACCCCATTATTATCTGTTTTTTGGAGGGGTTTAATTTGTTTTTTTAATTTTTGTTGTATTTTTCTACTATTGTGCACCTTTTTTCCTTGATTCAATATTCTGTTGTAAACCCAACCAGATCCCATATTAAGGACTTGTACTTTGAATGACAATTGTAATTAAAATCTGATTTGTTCAATATTGATATATATGTAAAAATGAATTACATATTTTGAAAATATGAGCACCAACATATTAATAAAATTTAAAATACATTCTTATTTCCTGATTTAAATGAACGAAGCAAATCTTTTGTTTACATGTAGCAGACTGTAAACACATTCTACTGGACATTAGTATGGTATAATATTATTAGAGGAAGGCGAACAAAAACTCTGGTGTTAAATTCGTAATTTTGCCCACTGTGAATAACTAGATGTTTTTCCTTTTTTAGTACTGACGTTGTTTAGTTGGTGTCGTAATGCAGAATTGACAACTGAAAGTGTGCGTGCATATTACATTTTCACTGTACAATAATATGGAATCAATCAAATCTCGTTCTTAATCTTGATATATGCAAGTGTTAAAGAGAAGATCAACTTATAATAGACGTATAGTATACATATTGAAATATTAAATAGGTATCTTATAATCTGTTTTGCATTGTCATTCATTTTGAAACAATTCAAAACCTGTTGTGTATCATATTGATAAAAAATAATTTTGGATGTAGCACGTCTTCTGATTGGCTGACGCTGTTTTGTTTATCAGCCCAAGGACATAATTTTGTCATTTGAACGTGACGTCATCAACGTCTTTTTTCATGGTTTACTCCGGTTTTAAATGGACTTTCGAATTAGATTATAGAAATAGATGTAATATTTTTTCTGTCTATTGGAATCAATAAAAATGTAGTGCACACTTTCAAATAATCTGCTTTCTTAATGTTATTTCTTCTAAGACAGTGGAATAGGACACTATACTAGACTCGTGTCTTACCCTTCACGCAGGTATTTGCTCATTTCGTGCATTTATATAATGCACTGCTGCTGTTTTCCTTTCACTGTAATATTTGAACCCGTACAGCTGAGTAAAACATCGCATTTTACATTTAAAATCGTTTTAGAAAATATCACCTTATCTTTACTATGTTTGCTATATTTGTGTTATCATGATATGTAAGTATAAATCTTGTGGACAAGAATATGCTGGATATTTCGAATATGGTCATCTGTCTTAAGCAAAATGAATCAAAAGGGCATTTTGATTAAGATCTGACAGTTATCATATATTTATATGCCGTCTTTTTAACAAATCAAACCTTTTTGAGTTTTTAGTTTTCTGTTTAACCACACAACGTCTACCACAGGGCATTGCTTGCTGCATCTTCTAATTTTCATGCTGAATTTTGACACTCAAAACACATAACAAATCTGTTTTCATAAAAAGTAACAAATGAAGAATATGTTTCATACAATTAATGGAAATGATGCTCGATTGTATTCTTTTTGATGTTTTCACAGCATACAATATGCAATTTGATCACACGATCTAAAACTCATATATTCACTAAACTGTGACAACACATAACGAGTTCCGAATAATACCGAAGCGACATTAACAGACAAAACGTATATATAAAACCACAAGACACCGTTTTAATGAACAAGTCCAAATCTATTTTTCAATACATTGGCCATTATTTGAAATATTGCTGTTAAATTGCTTCAAGGGATCGATCAGCGCTGTACTGAACATTGATATTTATTTGTTTCAGTAAGGAAAATGTTAACTCCCGAAGTAATACGTGACAATACGCTTAAGTTTACTAGTCATTCAACTCTTAAAAGATGTTGCATTTACATGAATGTTCCGGTAGCACCAGCTGATCGGACCTTGGTTTAATATTGCAAAACGACTAATTGGAAATAATCCTTTTCAATTGTGTGTTTTTTGTCTTCACCATCAATAGATTAGCTTTAAGAATGTGTAGAAGATGATTATTTCAATAAAAAAAGTCGCTCTTTGTTTACCAGCACCAGGTAATGTATCATTATGCTGTATCAGAATATATCGGAAATTCTAAGATAATTCCTTGATATTTTATGAAAAGACATTTACATCGTTGACATTTTCTGCCAGTCAGATCGTTAAAATCTCAGTATTGGTGATTAAGCCGTTGTATATTCATCATAGTAAGAAATGACAAAGTTAAGTCATTTACCTGTGAACATTTGTTTTTTTCAATAAGGAAAAAAAAACAGTATCGGGTTATGTATAAGCACTAATTTATCTAGAGATCAATTAAATGAAAATATGACAAAACTGGATTAGTTGAAATGACAGTGTTGTTAATGCAGCTCATCCGTTTAATACAGATGTAAATGCAGCTCATCATTTGAATACAGTTGTGAGATTGTTTAACAACACATACATTTGATTTAATAAACGACATTTCATATTTGTGTGATGAATTAGGAGATGTCAATGTTGACCAGGAAGGGAACGATGGTTCGTAAGAACCGAGGGTCTCTAAAACGACAATCGGTTCGGAGACAGGGGAACGGATCCATAACAAGAAAACAACAAAAAACAACATCGGAAATGCCAGAATCTCCTCGTGTCATTGCTGTCAAAAAACAAGAATTTCAGTATCCCCAGTCGTCGCCGACAAGGAGTGTTGCAAGCACTATTGTAGTAAGTATTTATTTTTCCAGCATTATTTTCGTAGGAAACTATCATCAGCGCACTGTCTTCATAAGTAAACATTTTGCATGTACTAATCACTTATTTTATTCTTCCCTTTTATTTGATTGTGTTTTTAAATGTACGAGGTCCTACTGTTTGTCACATAAAAAAAAAGTTTCTGAAAAACATTTCAGTTTAATTAGCTATCAAAGGTACCAGGATTATAGTTTAGTACGCCAGACGCGGTTTAAAGTTACATACGATTTCAACAGGTAAAACCTAGTTTTAGGATTAGTCATGAAACAGTCGACCAACTAGGCCTTGATCCTGATGCTTTTCATGATAAAAGTTTAATGAACTGCTGCTAATCTAATTGTATTTAATTGCTAACTATCCGCGTAAATTCTTTCTCGTATATTTCCGAAATAGATTGAAATGATTTCAATGTTTGATATCATTAAAATAATATGTAATTTTGGTCTTTTTTCATTTTATTCTTTTACAAAGACAGTAAACGTGTTATGTGAATGAATTATTCAATGTTACAATTGCTTCAGATATACATTTTTCATTTAAAAAACAAATAAATAGCGTAGATTTTTTTTTTTAAATATCCAATATGATGTTGAGATAGTAAAGTTGAAAATCATCCATTAATCAAGTAATTTTGCAATTTAAATGAACGAAGTCGCCTTTCTGGTACACATACATTTTTGCATAGTCAGTAGTCCCTTACTATTATCCATTAAGGTTAAAACAAAACACCTGATGAACAGTTTCATGATTCGATAGTTGTTTATACTGTTGTGAACAATTTTTTGTATGAAGACTTTAATGAAATATAAAAGATGTTTCTTTTTTTCCACCAGAGGGCAATTTCAGGTTTCATGTTTGTTTTGTATATGCATTGGTTAGTTTAATTGGTATTGGTGGATTGCAATTATTCGGAATACATTATTTTCATGGAATCAAGAAATTTGGACTTATTTTATACATTGCGCTAACATATTCGATGAGGAAACACTAGTCATATCATCTATCCATCTCTAAAAAAATAAGGTAACTTTGTGTGAATGTGTAAATACTGATAAATCGAGTATAAATAAATTCAACCAATGATATTTGAATAGCATTGCTTTTTACTCACCAAAAGCTTTATAGTATCCTTCAAATGCTATAAAGCTTAGTTACAATCAATGGTATTTATTTTTGTAATAATCTCATAATAACAAGAATGAAAAAAAGATTGATTGTATTAATATGTTCCGGAACGGCAAACATTAGAATTTTTTTTTTTCATGTCACCAACATTAATATTTCTTATATCATTTTATTTCAATTAAATAATGTTTTATACCAATCGTGTCTATCTGATTATAAATTTATCATATTAAAGCAATGTTAAAAATACTATGATTAGTTTTTGAAGAAATCATTAATCCTAAAGCAGTATATGGTATTACGTTTCATTTCTACTTTTCCTTATTAATAAACACAAGAAAGACGTGTGAACACTAAAGGCGATCCCTGTATACTACTTATTAGCTAAATCGGTCATAAACCTTGGAGAAAGCAGTTGACAATTGAGGTTTCTAGTGAATAAGGCACTGTAATGGACAACTGAAATGTCGTTGGTATATTAGATGTGCAGCAAACGTGGACTTCTTGACAAGAAGGAATCTGTTGATTTATATACACCACACAGCTACAAAGACGCCCAACATTTGTAACGGCTCTTATGTTGATCAGAAGAGTTTATGTCAATAAAAGGCAGCTTTGTTAATACTATTTACAGTTGGTTTTGTGTTTGAACTTAAAATATTATAGTCTAAGGGTAATACATATAGTCATTTTCAGAAACATGTAAAACTGTATTTAAACGATAAAACATGTACTAACATGAATAATAACCGATGAATTCAAATAACAGACATATCAATGCTGTTTTCGATTGTATAAATTACACAATCAGTTCAGATAATCACATTGTAATACAAGTTAGCTGTTTTAACGACCAACTTTAGACATCAATAGCTGTGCATTGTATGCAACAATGTCTTTTGGGAGAGATTAGGTATATAACGATCTTTCAGTTGTCATGTCTTCAACGTGTTCAAGTTAACTGCAATGATAATTTACTACCAAAAGGAAATTGGCAGTAGTCCCTTTTATGTTCTTACTGATTTCATGCGTATCGTAATGAATCAATGTCTGATTCTAATATTTTATGATCTATTAACGCTTGTACGTTACATTGTGGAGTTGAAGTACACAGATGATCACAAAATAATAAACATGATAATTGTTATAAACAACAAGAAACAACTTTTGATATGTAAACATATTGAAATAAAGCAAAATATTTCAAACATTTATTATGATTATAAGTATTTCTGCTACTATGACTTCGTGCTTCCTAGTTTTTAAGACACATTCCAATTTCGTAATGATAAATCATAATCCGGAAGTCTTAAATAAAATGTTAATGCTAATGCTATAGTATATATGTGTTCTTGGCACTTTTAAGTTGCTCGTTAATGCATACCGGCATAATGTACTGCACACAGCCTGTCAATTACGAACTCTCACTTGTTTTCGTTAGATATATATGTATATATATACCAATAATATCATGGTTAGCGTAATTTGGTAATAAAACGTAATGGCTGTTTTGTTTTATGATACTGACTTTAACAGCAATAATTAAAAGCGAGAACGCAAGGTGATGATGTCAGTGTCAAGACATAAAATGAAATTATTCTTTTGATTTGGTAATTTGTTTAAACTGTATGTTTATGTGTTAAGAATAATGAATTAAAATAAAAGAAATAGTGCTTTTAGTGGTTCTGGTGATTTATTTCGTGTCGTATTTTGGTCCTTGTTTTCTTGTTCTCGTGTCCCTGGTGTTGCCCTCTCTCTTAATTGTACGAGTTTTTACTGTGAATTTTGCATTTCCGTTATGCTATGATGTATCTTTTTTTATCACTATGATACTCTGAAATGTTCTTTTAACATAACCAATAGCATTTTGCCAGCAATATAACAGTGACAAACTTTACTATTGTAGTATACTATTTTTTGGTTGGAAATTAAAATAATCTATTCAAATTGTGTACAGCTTTATTTATGTCGAATAACTGTACTGTTGAACGAATCATGATTTTGTTATGAAGCCACGAATTTGGGCAAGTCATTGTTCATAATAGGACTTTTGTAAAAAACCGTCATCAGTTAAAAAAGGATTTATTAACGCTAAAAACGTATACAGGGTCTTACTTAAAAGCAGTTTTTATAATATATTTGGACATTTCGACTTTATTAAAGCCATTTTGATATTATTGGTCAGATATGTTCTGATTTGTTCCTTATTTGGATACAATCTGAAACAGATTAAAAAAAAATAATTAGATTCGAAAATGCATATTAACCATAGATTAGGAATCTGCCAGACATCTGGAACCCATCATATTATTAAGTCCCATAGAGTTCTTTTTAAATTGTGTTTAATGTGATGCTAAGTTGTGATATTTATCGCAGGATATGCACATTCCAAATTCATGAAACTAATTAAACAGCACATTACAAAATACACACAGTATTTTTTTATTATAAAATGGTGGCTTACAAAAGCATCTTTCACATTCATTTGTAAATTAAAATTGTAATTTCAAACATTTAGATTTGTGGGCATTTTTATGGTTTATGAACATTTGCATTATATGATTGCACTGTTACATACAGGCGGTAATACATGTATTCTTTAAAACATAATGTATATAACATTTAGCTATCACAAAATATACTTTGTTTTACTAAATGTCCATGATACAGTCGAATTGGTATCGGCATCGTCATCAACTAATATATTTTATTATGCTTTTACTTAATAATTGGGAAGCAAGAAATCTAATATGTCTAAAGGTAAATTAGATTAATCGGATGTGGTTTATTCATAGTTGAGTATGATTAACAATACAATCTAGTGATAGCAGCCTAAGTATAAAGTACCAGTGTGTTCAGGTGTTAGTGGTAATACACCTGCAATTCTTTGCGCGTTCCTCACGTTTTTCGTTTTAAATCACAGCATGACTAAATTCTCACAAAATCATTATCACTTAAACACTCACGGTATATAATGCTGTTGAACAGACGCAGTGTGTTTGTATGTATTGATCACTAAACGTACAAATTATTTACAAATTCGATTTTACTTTTTCGATGAAATTCTCTGAAACGATTTGAATGACTTTCTACAGTATACATAAGTGTTTCGAATCTCCATTTACCTAGACATGAAAATGGAAACAAGCATTAATGTATCCTGTAAAATGAACTAATTGAATTAAGAATTGAAACGACAACCCATATCAACCTCTTAAAATATTTGAAAAGATGCATTAATTACTTTTTAGCTGTTGTTTTCATAATCTAAAATATCATTTTAATCGACTTTGTACCTACATCATGTTTGAAGCCCGAAAAAATAAGCACAAAAGAAGAAATGCAACACTTCAAAAATGTTCATATTGTTAACACTAAAGAGTAAGATTAATTTAATGAAATTTCAATAAACAAAAATAAGTATGCAGTTGAAAAAGGAACATTATAAATTTAACGTCGGGCAAAAATAGATTGTTATGGATTCACCGCATTCTTTATTTTTTTCCCCAATATTATCTTTATTTGTAAATTATTAACAAACATTGTTGACACCAGAAGGAACTATACTTTCTCTAAGTTTGACCAGATTATATCAAGACGTCATCCGGATTACTGATAAAAGAAGGACACACTTTTGTTTCTATCATAGACAAAAACAACTCAATAACTCTAGTGTATGTTTGTCAGCTTATTGCTATTGTTAAATACCACCTGCAAGACACAGTATTGAGATTCCACAAATAAGTTGAATGTTGTTCCAAGAAGCTTATATTTTATAATATAATTATGCTGATAATCGATAGGTTTTTCACTGACATATTGGTATAATTATATCTTATATATATATACGAAGATGTTGTATGAGTACCAACGAAACAACTCTCCATCAATGCCAAGAAAAAAAACATTTTAGGTCAAAGTACGGTCTTCAACACGAAGTCGTTGATCACATCGAATAGCAAGCTATAAATGGCACAAACAATGACTAATGTAACCCGATTATATCACGAAAAACAAACAGCATAATCTATATAATAAACGAGAAACCAGAAACTCTTTTAAACTACATCACCAAACGACATCTATTGTACATCAGGTTACTAATTACCGATAATCTATTGTTCTTTGAAATTAATTATGATATTCTGTTAGTTATGTTTCTTATAGAGATAAACACATGAATGGTCCATGTACGATGTTGTCACATACAATACTGTTAGATAGGCTGAAATTCTAAATTGACTATTCTTTGATTCCAGCTATTATTGCTCAATTTCAATTAAACAGCAACAAGAAATTGTGAAATCATTATGAGAAACTGATAAATGCTAACCTTGACATCCACATTTATCAATTTTGGACTGATAAAAGAGTATTCAAAGTTGAAAAATGTCAAGTTAAAATTTTAACCACTTTTTTCATAAAAATGTTCTGCTTGTTATCTTACAAATCATTGAAATGTAATCATTTGTAATAGGAAAAATCAAAAAACATATTGTATTAGCTTGCTCAAATACTATTAGATTACCAATCATGGAACTAATTTTCAGAAACTTTTAGTTTTTACTTGTCGAATTAAATGTAACAACCAATTTTGCATAATACATTTTGTAGATTAAAAACCTTTTGCATTAAAGAGTATAAATCATAGATTGTAACGATCTTTCAATGTACAGCTCGGTAAATTGAAACAACTTCCAGCTCATTTCTTGCATATCAATTTATAAAATTATCCAAATTGTTAAAGCCTGCAAAAGTATGATTTCATTTGCATATGCAGCAAAACATAGTATTGTTCATAGTGTTATGAACGTTATATCACAGGAAATGAATAATTGATCGTTTTGCTTTAAATTATTACATGTCACGTATATTTTTTTATGTGCATAATGGCATGTTATTAAACTACATGTAAGTATATCATATGTGATACATGTATAGGCAAAACTAAGCCGTTGAGTTAATATAGCCTTAAATGCAAACATATTGTTTCTGTTGTTGCATAGTTTTCACCAGTATTTTTGTTGACTTCAGTTTTGATAATGCACGTACAATATCTCTTTGTATTGTTAAATAAATGTATAGCAGTTACACACTTTAAAAAAGTGTGTATGCTTTTTTAAAATATTGGTGACAAAAAAAAAAGAATGCTACGGATGTGACATGCATATGAATACTTAGAATCAAACTATTTCAAAACTCTCTACATTTTTTAGTTTTCTGAAACATTAGCATTTCATGATGTGATATGTAGTCCTCAACAATAGGCAGGTGTCTAGTACTTAATTCAGCTCTGTGTATTTTTAATCTATTGAATGGATAACCATATTCATTTCATTTTCTTTGTTTGGTTATAGTGTAATAATTATACAATAATGTTATCGTGACAAAGACTAGACATTGCATGTTCATTTAGATGTTTTTAACTACCTTAAAAATACGTTTATGAACATACTTTTTTTAAACAACTTAGAAATAAACATGGTATACTTTTGACTCGGTGTTGCCTAAAAAACCTGTATACTGATGTCATTGATATAATTGTCAACAAAAACAACAAAAGGTAAACTGATACTCAGGCTTTAAATTCTGCACACAAATGTTATTATTTTGTTCAAATAACTTTAAATGCCCTTAAATACGTTTAGTTTTGTCGTCTATACTCGTTACAGATAAAACGCTATTGTGTGGTCGGCCAAACCTCTTTTCCATGATTATGGTTCAATTATCAAGATATTATAATACTATAATATAATAATAGAATACTAGAACATAATACATGTATACGTAAGATCCTGATGTTCTGTAGTTGTCGTTTGTTGATGTGGTTCATAAGTGTTTCTCGTTTCTTGTGTTTTATATAGATTATACCGTTGGTTTTCCAGTGTGAATAGTTTAACATTCATTTAGTCATTATTTTAGATCTTTATATATTGCTGTTAGGAGTGGGCTTATACTCAAAACCAGGTTCATCCCAACATTCTTTTCTTAAAATGTCCTGTACCAAGTCTTGCCATTGTTATATTAAAGTTCGATTATGTGTGTGTTACATTTTAATGTTGTGTTTCTGTTGAGTCGTAGTTCTCATCTTATATTTAATGTGTTACCCTCAGTTTAATTTTGTAACCCGGATTAGTGTTTTTGTCAATCAATTGATAAATTTCGAACAGTGGTATACTACTGCTGCCTTTATTTGACGTATAATGGTTTACTTTTACACATTGTCCTTGGATGGAGAGGTGGCTCATTTGCACTCATATCAAGTTTTCGTATGTCTTTATTGTGTTGTTGTCTTGGTGTATGTATGATGCATGAACTATTTTGTATATTGCTGTTTTGTCATAATTCTGAAGCAGACTTTTGATGTTGTACATTATCGACAAGTAATCTTAGATCAAAACTTCAATCAGTGAACATTTCTTTTGGTTTTCAAAGAACAATAATACATATCAAATACAGTGGATTTTTTTTTTTTATTTCATACCGATCGCTTTAATCCTATAAGTTTAAATTTACCTCAGAGCATTTTGTAATATTGATGTAACATCAAAGGCATTCCATTTTTGATTTTAAAGAAAGTATGTTTTCCTTTTTGTCAATATATTAGTCTGTGGTAGAGATTTTTCAAACGGAAATGTAATAATCGATTCAAAAGATGATTCCGTTTCATCTTATACATGTATCTGTAACATTAATGAACCTAAATTGTATATAGGTGTATTGCTCATTAAAAGAAATTTTCATTTATATTCTATTTGCAAACCTAATCAAGTAGCAATAAATTTAGAACCATTTCACAAATACAGTTTTAATTAAAAAAAAAATTAAAGAATGCGAAACTTGTCTTAAAAATGTAGTACGCCCTTAAAAAAGGCGTTCTTGCCAAAAGCAATTCACAATTCGAAAAAATTCAGTTGTGACTTAAACCAGGTGCGGCTTATGTTTTGTCAGAATTAAAACATCTTTATCTTTCAAAAGCGATAGAAGAGAACGCAATATTTAAATACCAGATGTACACAGCATATCAGTAGGACTATCCAGAGACTCCAGCGTCCATCTCGAATAAAAACTGACGCGTAAAAATAGTCAGTAGATCTGCAATAGCCGCGGAGACTAAGCGTCTACATCATGAAAGCAATAAAAGGTATAGAAGTAAAAGTTAAGAAAGGTGTGAGGCTTACATTCTGATACACCGGAAACATCTCATCTTAATCGTTTCGTTTGTAAAGCTAATTATCTAAACAACCCTGCGGGTCTATATATCTTCCGTTTTTAGAGGGAATGGTCTGTTTATCGGTTTGCATGGTTAAAATATACTGTTTCAACGTGCTACATTAACATGCTCCCATTGAAATGGTGCTGTGTATTGTCTTTATGTCCTTTAATAAATAATTTGAATTATATTATTTTCTCAACAGATCTGAATTTGGCATTGTTTTGTAAATTCACTAAGTGTTGCCTTATTTCGAAATGCATGTTAACTTTTAAAATTTACAGGTACGGATATTTCAAAATAAAGAAAAAAAACTTTGAAAAATTATTTTTTGAAATTGTAAATAATCATGCAAAAGGTATTATCATACACATACACTTTTTGCTATGGAGAAACATTATTATGAAATTATTGCCTGAAACATTGAATGCTGGAAAAAATATTAAAGTTTGTAAACACAAAATAAAGTAATATGCATATTTTGTTAATATCAAATTAATATGTAAATATATTTTATATTCGATGTATAGAAGGAGGTTTAGCAATTGCAGGACTGAACTGACTGATTTTTCGAATAATGAAAAACTTTGTACATACACTATCTTTTGTAAAAAGCAGCTCATTTATTGATAATCTTGTGTATTGCTAATGAACTATATTTGTTACACTGAATATTGCTATATTACTAGTCATAGGCTCTGTTGTCATTATTCCATATCAACTTTGATCCCATATCCTTCTGTCTAAAGGTTATGTCCATAGTCTGTCGATAATTTTATCTAGAGAATATCTGTCAATCTTGCAGCAAAGGACACTATTTCTTCCGCATAAAATGACGATTTGTGTAAAAGGACTTTAAACAGTTATCAGTCAATACGAAACAATGAGAAAATATTTTAGAACAAGACCATATGATGTATTTTGAATATCATTATTTATTTCAATCAGAAAGTTCTGATTGACAAATTGCACGGTCGTATTTAGGTTAATTGGTTTATGATCATTATGTTATCACTATCCCTGGAGAGGTAATGACATTTTTCTTGTTTTTTTTTAAGATATAACTATGTTCTGTTGGCGCAACTGATTTTCTACTATGATAAAGTGTATGCTGTTTAATATATCTGTAAATAGCTCTGTGATATTCAAACAGAAATCGTTGAGATATTTTGGTTAAACAGCATGTACATGTACTATATATTTGTATTGTGACAGTTATGCATTTTATTGCAACTGTTATAGAAAATGGACATTGATCAATCATTGTCAATAGTATTTTAATAATTACAATTTTATATACAGCAGTATAACTTTTGGAGCTATTGACATCAGGTCATTGGTTAAGAGTTCGGTTAATTGTTTTACATTACATTTTTAAGAACTAATTCAGCTTGTTCAAAATATTGTGTTAATGTGTCGATATGTTGACTATATTAATTGATAAATTATAAATTGATCGTTTATTGTTTAATATTGTGTTAAACATGTAACCTGACAGGAGCTGGTATGTGAAACATTTTCTTGTAAACACGATTCAGATATTTAAAGTGCAAAAAAAAAAAAAAAGGAAATCGTTGCTTTACTGATGTCTTATTATATGGGTTATTGTTATTGTCAATATGCATTTATTTTCAGCTGTTGGGGGAAATGAACATTGATTATGCGTTATTTTGTAATTAAAAGACATCTACATCAATTAAAGATCTGGAGTTGTAATCATGGGGTCATTGACCACTAATTGGTAATTACGTTAACATTGTTTTAGACCAAGTCTTGGTGGTACTTAGTCTAGTCACTTTATAAGCGTTGACAATATGTTTTTGAGCTCATTTGTTATTCTACAAGCAATGTAAAACATTGTATGATTAGTGAATAAAATATATGCTTGTTGTGGTTTTAAATAATGTATTGGATTTATATAAAACACTTGTTTAACCATGTGACACGTTTGGTCATGGTTTAAAATCATAAGACAATTTGATGGTCATCTTAAATGCAAATTTACGGATTATAAATAGTCAGACCTATGACTTAATACGCCAGACTCCGGTTTCGTCTACATACACTCAGATCAAAATAGTTGTAAGGCCAATACATACAAATTTGACCAGCATTGAGGACCCGAAATCCAAAAAAATTGCAAATTACTGCTTCAAGTAATCTAAGTTTGGTATAAAAAAAAAAAGAATTGCATTTCGAAAAATTCATGATTTTGACAACCGGAAATAGATAAAAATGATAATATGATAGATATTCATCGGAATGCTGACTTCTGGGCTGGTGATACTCACGGGGACGAAACGTTCATTACTTTTTCGTTTTATTGTTAAATCTGGATTTGTACGAAATGCGATGGAATCATATAATATATAGAAAGACATGTTGACCATAATATCATTAACACTTCCTGGTTTCGGTACGTTTGAACTAAGGACAATAAACTCAGGATTGATTTTCAATATTTGCATATTCAATCTACGAAAGTTAAAAAAGGAGACCTATGGTTGCCTTGTTGGTATATCTGACAAAACTTCACCGATTATATTGTAAAACGATATTTTGAAATCCCATTTGAAAGGTTTCTGTCATTATTTTATTGTGTTATTAAAAGTCAACACATGAAATATGAATTTATTAATGTTCCCTTCAGGGAAAACTGTCATGTATCAAAGATAATTACTACCTTCAGTTAACATAACTTCCTGATATGTAATAGTTTACAATTTGAATTTGAATTCTTTATAGCAAATGAAACAAAAGTAAATGATATTTGTCATAAAGATTGTCAATTTACAAAGATGGGTACAACAATAAATCAATTGGAGATAAAATATTATTTCAAATGAGGTGAATGAGAAATGAAGACATCAACGTAATTAATCACGGGGACAATATACAAAGAAAACAACATCAAAATTGTGTTTTCAAATTCAATTCACGCCATTTTTGTTTATATAGAAAGGTGATGTATATTGCAGATTCCCGTTAAGAAACTTCAATTGAATTGCTTAGAATTATTTTCAATATACCATTTTATAGTGAGTAACTGTGAACGCTTATTGAAACTTTAATTTTGTTTAAATCAAATCAAAGTTACGATTACGGAATTAAGAAAAAAATAAATTGTATATCTAAATAAAAAGATATACTTCCTTTTTTCCTGATAAAAAAGAATATGTGGTATGATTGTCAATGAGACAACTGTCAACAAGAGACTAAAACGACATAGACATTTAATTTTGTACTATCTAACAAAAACAGTTTCTTTCATTTTCCCTGTTCTGTTATTTTGAGTATAGATAGCACCAAATGTTAAGTATTGATATAATTACTTTTTGAATATCATAATTATTTACAAAATTATTTAAAACTAAGTTTAAACATTGATAGGGAAAAGATTTGAATACACATAGCAGCAAACGAAATAAATTGATAGTATAAGGATCTGAAAAATGATAGGACAAAGTTTAATAAAATGTTTATAAAAGTAAGTTTTGAAAATCTATAACATTATTTTTCATTATTGGTAGCACAAAGTTATCAGATGTAACCACCTTTTAACTTGTTCTCCTGACAGTATTTCAACGCAATTATTAGGCTTTGTATGCAACACTGTCTTTCTGACTGATCAGGTATAAAACTATCTTTTAATAGTCACATCTTCAACATGTCCAAGTTAACTGAAATGTAGAACTATGATATACTACCAAAGTGTAATATGCTATAGTGCTTCTT
Source organism: Mytilus galloprovincialis (assembly GCF_965363235.1). Taxonomy (NCBI): domain Eukaryota; kingdom Metazoa; phylum Mollusca; class Bivalvia; order Mytilida; family Mytilidae; genus Mytilus; species Mytilus galloprovincialis. The sequence goes on along the minus strand of NC_134845.1, from coordinate 55,737,017 downwards.
GATGTCCTGAATGATTGCATGCGTATCGTCATGAATCATAGTGTGATTACATTATTTCATGATTGATAAAAATCTTGCACTTTTAAATGCGGATCTTAAATTCAAAGATAATCTTAGAAAAAATGATAATGAAAGATTTGATGATGTTCAGTACGAACAAAAACAATAATTTAGTTGTCTCAAATGGCTAAACATGTTAAAATAAAGCAAAATCTTTGGAACGTTTGTGTTGTGCCATGAGTTAGTGCTACTTTGTAATTAAGATGTATCTATATTCTGTATTTTTTTATTAGAATCAGGAAGTTTTACATAAACGTTAATGCTGATATATGCGATGTTTTAATACTTTAAAGTTTTTCGTTAATGGAAACAAATATAATGGACTGCAGTTAGTCTATCAATTATGAACTCTCATGAAATCACTAATGTCCGATAGATATATACATATATGTATACCTATAATATTCATGGTAAGTATAATTGAGGCTTAGCGTTGATGTGAGGTTTAATTGTGATATTCTTTGCAGGGTACGAACAACACATATCCAACTACTAGTAGTCCTTAATAAAGCAGCACATTATAATTTTCATTATGAAAGGATGGCGTGTATTACATTTGATTCAATTTATTCATAATATCAAGTTTTGTTTTCAAACTTGTTTTCGTCGTAGAATAATAAATGCAAAACAAGAAATACAACACTTCAAAATTGTTTAAATTGTTAATACTAAATTTAAAAGATTAAGTTAATGAAGATTAAGCTATCACTAATAAGAATGCCCTGAAAAATGTAACAATATAACTTGAATGTAAGACAAAAATAGATTGGCATACAACTACCTCTTTCTGTAATTTTGTTAGTAGTGCCTGTATTGGTAAATAATTAAGAAAGATTGCTTACACATGACGGAAATATGCTTTCCTTTTTTAGATGTTTCGAATAGTGTTTCGCTTCAACTACAATGTCTCAACGTGGAACTAACTCAGCTCAATAACATTATAAAGTAGTTGCCGCAAATGTGCAGGGTTATTAATTCAGTGGTAGGATTTGTAGCTGTACATGTTGATTAAGGTCGCTCTATTTTTCTTTATTTCGTTGATTTTTCTATTGTGTGTGTTGTTGTATATTTTTTAGCCGTAAGAGGACGGGCCTATAACTTATTGTTAATTTCAAACACACCTCGGGTATAATAATAATACATATACAACACTAGATGATACAAATGTTGAATATATGTTTTTTATATATTAAATGATAAAAAAGAAAAGAAAAATAGTTGAATGACTCTTGTTGGTACAATTTATAACTATTTAAATAAATCCAAATCAAAGATAATGTACTTTGACAGTATTTGTTTTCTGTTGACTATTCTTAGAACCAAGTGACAAATTTCTCATTTTCGAGAACAAGGAAACGACAAGAAATTGTAAAGTCATTACAAGGAACTGATTATGTCAACCTTGACTTGCAAATTTATCAACTTGAAAATTATTAGCGTATATTTAAAGCTGGGAAATGTTATACTGAAAGTTAGAAATGTCAAAATGGCAATGAGAAATAAAGAAAAGATGAATGTTTTCATAATACTATTCTGCGAGTTATCTGACAAATGAACGAATTAAAATGTAATCGTTGTAGTAATAAGAAATGATATTCGTATTGTACGAGCTTGCACAAACACTATCTGAGTACCCATCTTGGAATGAATTTTCAGAAATTTTTATTTTTTTCTTCAAGAATTAAATGTAATGCCCGAATTTGCATAAAACATATCGTTATTTAAATGCCTTTGGATCTAAATATTAAGAATCATATATTATAATGAGCTGTCAAAGTACAACTCAGTCAATTGAAACACCTTTCTGCTCATTCTTTTTGCTTATCAATGTATAAAATTGTACAAAATTGATAAAGCCTTCATAATTATGATTGAATTTGCGTTTACAAAAAATACCTATATTGTTCATAATGTTCAAAACCTCATATCACAGGAAATGCACATTTCACACCATTATTATAAGTTATATGGTTCGCTACTGACCCCGTACGGATCCATAGAGGTTTAGTAAAATGCATAGGGGTGAGGCCGGAGGCCGAATCTCCTATGGATTTTATTCACCCTCTATGGTCCGTAGGGGGTCAGTAGTTAACCGTGTAATGAATTTATCGCACGCTGGACTTTTTCTGCTGCGTTATGTTGAAAAATAAACAATGAAAACAACAACATCGATAGATGACGTCACCATTAACGCGTCATTAACCCCCTATGAAATCTACTAACCCCATACGGTCTCATAGGGGATCACCACGTGACGGCGTTAAACCAATCACAACGTGATATTTTACCCGCGGTGCGATAAAACTTTTTAATTATGACAAATATTTTATTTTATATTTGCATTATGTCTTTTTGATAAATTATGTTATGGTGTGGTATGGTTAGGTATATCACATCTGCATTGGGAAAACTATGTCTTTGACCTATTAGTATTGCAAGACATGCTGTACAAAGCATACAAATTCTCTATCGATAATTCGGAGATACACTGCATTCTTTCCTGCTCCCTGATAGCCCTAAATGCAAAAGATTGTTTCTGTTGTTGCATAATAATTTACAGTATGTTTTGTTTACTTACGCTTTTGATAAATCACTTGCATTACGAGTGACATCAATATACAATAAAGTTTCATAGTTCATTGCATTGTTAATTAAAAGACGAGCAGTTATGCACTATTTAAAAGTGTGTGCTATTTTTGTAATATGATTGATTGAATAAAGTAGAATTCTATGGGTGTTCTATGTAGAAAAACATATCAAAACTCACTAGCTTGTAGAAGTGTGCGCTTCTCATATGTAGAACTCAACAACAAAACAGGTGTCTGCAACTATGTTTTGTAAACAATACAAACAAAAATTACATATCCCCAATGTTGATAGTTGTAATAACAATGTTAATATTCTCTTCTTATGATTATAAATGCCCTTACGTGCATTTAGTTTTGTCGTCTATGCTAATTACAGAAACAACCTTTTTAATAGAAGTATGTTTCTGACGTTAAGATAGTATACATGTATGCATTGTATTTGTCTTATGGTGTGTATGTAGAGGAGCGGCGAATGTTAAAAAAAGTCGCTTAGTTTACGATTTTAAATTACCCAAATACCTCATGGAATTTTAAGGCCTTAAATTGTCTATCGATTATTCAGCTTTAGAAAAATGATTGTCGTAAATATCAATGGTGGTACAAATGACGTTAAAAATAGCCTTAACTGACGTTACCCAATTTGCATCGAATACCCTACTACTGATTCGGTAGATACATTTCATAACAAATCCGTTCTAAAAAATAATTTGTGAACGAAATTGGAAAATACAGTATTCTTGAACTTATAACATATAAGGGCATTTCCAAATAGTCATATAGGTAAAGAACAATGCATCTAAAGATGGTTAAAGATAACACTGAGCATAGCATTATTTGCACGTGCAGTATAGGTGTATTTTAAAGGTACAACAGTAAAGCCGACTTATAATACGCCAATCAAGCAGATTTACCTTTTAAAGTAACAGATATTTGGCTAAATTTCTGCTTTTTATTCAGATTTCAAGTTCGAATTTTATAACAGATTTATCGACATTGTTGTAGTGTCTAGTTATAGTCCCACATTCAGCATTTTATCAAAGGCCAGTTTCAAGCATATTTCTTGTTCATTTTATAATTTCCGAAGCCTTGTGATTAATTTATGTTGTTTGGTATTGTTTTTGTTCGTTTTTGTTGAATTTAAATGGGAAAGTGAATATCATTAAAGGATTTGTTTTGTTTTCAGCTTTGTTTGATTTGTTTTTTATTCAATCAAACGGACAATTTAACATTCTCTTTAAAACTGGTCCCACCAGAGTCCAAAAAAGGGATAGTGGAATTGGGTGTTGACAAATGTTTTATCTGCGATTCTGTTGTTGAAGAAATTTTAAAAACATCAACAGAATCTGGACTGAAAAAGTATGATAAATGCTGCAGCAAAGAAACGTGATGGTTTTTTTCGGTTATTTGAATGAATTATGCAATGAAACAGCAAGTGAATTATCCGTATTTAAGTATCATAGGTCATGTTGTTAAAGCTACACAAGTAAGCAGACTTAAAATCAGTATCATGTTTCTTCATCAGAAAAGGAAACACCAGATATAAATTCCTTTTTATCTAAATGTTTGGTACCTGAAAATATTGATAACAATACATCAAAGTGTATTATTTCCAAAAAACATCTCATAAAAGGGTAAAAACATTACATACAATTTCATCTGCTGAAGGGTTAGTCAGTCTTTAAGATGCTGCTGTTAGAGCATGCGACGCTGAAATGATTAATCGAATAAAGCATAATTTGCTCAATAATGCAGTGTATCACGTATCATGTTTAACCACATACTTGGCATATAGATCAGAATCCACTGATAAAACTGCGTAGGATTTGGCATTTGAAAGAGTAGTTAAATTATAAACAGAGACCTTATTCGTGACACAAAGTCTCTTGTATTGTCATCACTTTTGACAATGTACCAGTCTTTTTTATCTGTAAGTAAGATATGCCTCAAATAAAATCCTACTTAAGGGGGCTCCTGGGTATAAATCAAATTTTTTTTCTAATATAGGATTTTGCTATATTTTTTTAGAAATGAACTTTATCATATACTTAAAAGAAAAATGAAATAAAAAAATGGGGTCACCGTTCATTTAAGCTCACAATCTACCTCCGGAAGAAGCATACATTTTTTTAATGTCCTTTTTTCTGTTGAACTAATAGGAGAAATAGAGGTAATTTTGAAATAAGAATATAACTTAATTATAGAAATCGCTTAAATTTTACAATTATTTAGTTTATGTACAGCTTATATGAAAACAATAATAAAAAATACAGGTCACCGATGAGTTAAAAACGATATTTCAAATTTAATGCCAAAAAGGCATTTTTGCACCAAAGGGAGATAATTTGGAGCTTTTTCAATGATATAAACATTTTAAAAGTCACCTGGGGCCAAACCGAATCGATTTTTTGGGTTGATTTTTTTTACCATATCATTAAGTTATAACTAATAGTGTAATAGATAAAATTTGTAATGAAAAAAATATAAGATTCAATTTTTTGCTGAAATTTTTGTACCCACGAGCCACCTTAAGTACATGTAACTCCACCAAAACCAACAAACAAACCGATATGCAGGTACTTTGTAAAGCAGCCTCAATACACATTACTATAAGACATGTCACGGTACTTTTTTATACCAAATTCATGTATTTGGTTTTGATGTTATATTTGTTAATCTCATCGGATTTTGTCTAATGCTTAGTCCGTTTCTGTGAATGTTACATTTTAATGTTGTGACGTTGTTCTCCTGTTTTATTTAATGTGTTTCCCTCAGTTTTAGTTTGTTACTCCGATTTTGTTTTTTTGATTTACGAGTTTTGAACAGCGGTTTACTACTGTTGCCTTTATTTAAGACAAAAAATGGAAATGGTTTATGTATCTTATTATTATCCTGCAAATGACGAAGTATTGTTGGGAATGTCAGAAGCATTGGTGCAACCCTGTTTCATAACAGCTACTGTTGTTATGTGGCTTCTTAATTTGACAATAAAATCTTTTGAATCATTTTCTTCGGTATCAATGGATATTTCGCATGCAATTTGAAGAAAATGTGCTGCTCTCGCAGGTGTGAAATGGTAATAACATAACTTCTCCATTTAGTCGTAATCTTACAGCACAGGTACAGTTGTATCATGAGATCGGATCAAAGTCTGTGATTAACAATTTAAATGTACATGGTTTCTATGTCAAGTATGACGAAGTTTGGAGGTTCTTGACTAGTGTAGCCAATGCTGAAATACAAGGTGGTTGTTATGTCCCATTCGGTATAGCTAACTTTGGTTCCTTATTCCAAAAAGGTGTGGACAATATTGACATTAATACCGAAACGATTGGTGGTGAAAACGCATTTCACTCGAAGGCGCGAGCAATATTCCAAAATTCAGTTCTACATGCAACGCTCGGGATTAGTATCAGACAATGGTTTGAACGGACACAGGACAAATCATTAGTCTATGACGAAAAAGTATCCTCGCTGATGCAGTTCTTACCCTTTACAAAACCAAAAATAAGAGCCCAACCGTCGCGTCGTCAAAATGCACTTGAACTTTTAAACACTTGCAAAGATCCAATCGGCAAGACTCAAGATATGTTGTGGGTAATTCGTCGAATGATATGGAGAGAGGGATATGTCTTGCCACATACACTGTCTTGCAGTTGTACTGAACAACTTTTTCTAATTTGACAAATTTAGCCAACCCAAAATAATAATGGCTCCCCATGTACTTTTGGTTTGAAAACTGCGCAAAATGACAAGTTAGAGCCAGTTTTTTAAGGGACAAATGGCATCCGACTTTCTACAAGATTCAATTTGTTTGTGTAAGGGGGGAAGCATACCAGAAAGCTTGTGTTTGCAAGGACCAGGGTCTTTCTTGCACTGATTTATGTTTTTGTCAAAATTAAGATAGGTGTACCAATGTCCTGGCTAAATCAGCCGACATAGATGATGCCACAGATGAAATAACATTAAAATAGTTCTTGTTGTAATATTTGGTAACTTAAATTTGCTATATTTTTTTCGACGGTTCATTTGGTATGAAAATAAACTCATCATAGATACCAAAAAGTTCATGTCGTAATTTTTGAATTTGTTCTGCAATACGCTTGCACACATTGAGTATTATATCACTCCAATAACTATATTATATGAAAAGGTATCTTTATTGAGATAGTTGTAATTCTTTATAAAAAAACTCAGTAACATATCAAATCCTTGAAAACTAAAAGGTAATTTAACATGACTGCACATTTTGTTTGATTTATCAACTATGCTTTTCGGATACTCTTCGGAAAACTTTTATCATAAAGTATTCAAGAAACGCTATTTGTCGAGGTCAAATATCAAGGTTATTCTGTTACTGTTTTTTTATTAGGCTTTATAATTTGTATACCACTGACTACCTTCAACAAAGTTAAATAAAACGTTGTTCTGACGTCATGTGTAAATCTGAAAAAGATTTTGTATGAACTAACGCCTATCTACACAAAACTACTCATATTATTTATTAAATAGATTATTAATTTTTAAAAATAGCAATGGTATAATTTCTACAGATGAAAATATGATTTTTTTAGGTGATGACCTTTGACCTTGATTTTCGGTATAATTGTACCAGATTTCATATTTACGACACATATTTTAAAAAACTACACGATTTCAGCTTTCCAATGAGTTATTAAAATCCCATGAGATATGTAGGTAATTTATATTTCTAGAATTGTCCTCTCCGCCTCTCCACTATGATACACACGCCATTGTGTATAATGATGTTTCGTCATAATGCAAAAAAAAATAATGTATAGTAAACAGAGCAGACATTTTTAAATAATCTTATTTCATTCCGAATGCTTTAATGAGTTTAACTCAACCTCAATGCATTTTGCAATATTGATAAAACATCAAAGTTATTTCGTTTTAGATTTTATAGAAAATATGTTTTCCTTCTTGCGCTCTTCTTGTCAATTTATTAGTCTTTTAGAAAGATTTTCCAGACGGAAATGTTATAATTGCGTTTAAAGATGATTTAAATTTTATATAATACGTACTGTACGACTGCTGAACCGTGATGGCATATTGGAGTATTGCTCATTGTTATGTTCTTTCATTTGTATATGACTTGCAGCGTTTAAAAGACTGAACGAATCCGAAATGTATTTAAAATTGCAGCTTTATTTTTCATGTTTTCCAAATTATTTCAGAACAATGACTCAAGTTGTATAAATTGTTTGAAGGAAAAAAATACGTACATTGCTTATCTTTAAATAAATGATGACGATAAAAGCAATTAAAGAACAAATTATATACTTGCAAATTGAGAGAAACCCGCCAATGAAGCCGGTTTTGTATGGAAGTATAGAATTTTTTTATGCATCCATAAAAATGTTTGCAATAATCTTCCTTTAAGAGATTGTGAGCTTGCCCAGTTTAGCATTTCACTTAATAATGTATCTTTATTTGTAATAACTATGACAGATCTGCTTTAATTTTGGGCCTATGGAAAACTAATCTTTTTGTAATTATTAAGAATTATATGGTGATTAAACAACTATAAGTGACAGTTATTAAATATTCGAAAGAAACCAACAGAAGTCAATTTAGGAATACGATATACCAGATAAAAGGTCCCAAATTCGTTGAAATCCTTTGTAATATATAATAACGACTCCAGATTACCTTTGTTATACAAATGTAAACAAATTGTAAGTGCAAACAAATATATGATCATAATAAAAAACAACAAAAAATAAGCTTAAATTTTGGCATGTTTTTGTCATGCATTTATTAGGACAGTTCAACTTTGTATCAACCTGTCAACGATTTTGCATTCATCGACAATTTCTCATGAATGTCCAAGATAAAAACATTGAAGGGCAACCATCATACCAAATGGCAACTGGACTACCAGACGCCAACTGTGATCAATTCAGCCCTTCAGTAAAACTATGTATTAACGTAACATTATATTCAATCCATGACGTTTCGTTTGACAATATCTGAAAATATACAACAAGCAGCAGAAAAATATTCTAAAGGCTGGGATAGGGTTGGTTTTTTTTGTGTTCCTTCAGAGTTCAAATCACGCAATGAACAAATCACGAAAAGCATGCAATTTTATACCAAATAAAAGTGGGAAAACCGCTTATGAAAATGTAGGTTAACAAAAGACGCTTACGCCCGTCAAAATTAAAGAAAGGTAAACTCTAGTTTTAGCAGACGATACTCTCCATTTATTAAATTGATTTAATGCTGAATGATTAAATCTTAGTACAATATATTTCGAAATACTGATTGAATTTTTAAATACTTTGGTTTGTTTTCTTCGTGTGTCAAACTTAAGCTTCTTTATTTTTTGTAATCATTTGTTAAGTCTATAGTACTGTTTATGCTTTTGATGTTAGCGGTTAAAGTCACTTATACGAATGTATATCCGATGTTTTTACGGTCTAAATTAATAAATTGAGCATCTAGCCCAATGAATTGGGAGAACATTAGTCTCAATAACAACAGGAACCACTGGGTTAATTCAGCAGCTCATGTCAATTCCATGTTAAATGATTTCAAACAGTTATCAGTTATAATGAGACAATGAGGAAACATCATAGGACTGGGCCATGTGATTTATTGGTTTCGTCATTAGTTATTTCTATAAGGGAAATCTTATTGACAAATTATCTGATCGTATTTAGGTGCTTTGTTAGTAAACATTGTAGTATCGCTATCCATGGAGTGTTAATGACATATTTCCATCGTTTTTTAAGATATAACTTTAATATGTTGGCACAACTGATTCTCTTCTATGATAAAGTTTATGCTGTTTAATATATCAGTAATTACCACTGTGAACTTCAATAGGAAATACAAAAAAAATCATGTTAATATTAATGTAAAAAAGTTTCAAAGAATAAGTAGCAGATATGCATTTTATTGCAACTGTTATAGGTATTGTTCAATCGTTATTTTATAATTTAAGTCTTCTATACTGCACTTGTACTTCTAAAGATGTAATTATCAGGTCATTGGTTAAGCTGGTTGTTAATCTACCTTGCATTATTAAGAACTAATCAGTTTGTTCAAGATATTTTCTAAGTGTCAAAATACCGACGGTATTAATTGATGAATTTAATATGGTGAAATAAGTTTAACCGAACAGGAGCTGATCACTGAAACCTATTCTTGTAAACAAGATCCAGATATCTAAAGTGCAAAATGAAAACGAAATCGTTGCTATACTTTTGTCTTATTATATGAGTTTTTGTTATTGCCGATATGCATTTCATTTCAGCTGTTGGAGGAAATGGACATTGATTATGCGTTATTTGATAATTAAAATCTAATATACATCCCTTAAAAATCTGGATTTGTAATGATCAGGTCATTGACCACCAATTGGTTAAAACGTTTACCTTGTTTTGAACCAATAGTTGCTGGTACATAGGCAAGTCATTTTTATTAAGTGTTGACAATATGTTAATGCACTGAAAAATTATTTTACCACAATTTTAAAACATTGTCTAAACGTGCCAGCAGTCTCATGAAAAATAATGATTTATTCTCACTTCAGGTTTTAATAAATTGATATACGTGTATATTACCTCACTTGCATGTATGAGAAGTAGATTAAATGTATGAGTGTTGTGGTTTATGATAATGTGTTAAACACGTATAAAAACATGCATTTACCCGTTTGAAACATTTGGTCGTGGTTTTGAATCGTAAGACAACATGATTGTCGCCTTGAATTCAAGGATAATAGAATGTCATTATCGTTATTTTGTTGAATCTGAATTTGTACCAAATGTGATGAAAATATTTCATCTACAGAAAGACATGTTGATCCAGTACTTTGTTCTCATAAGTTGCATATTCAAAATATTAATTTACAAATGTTGAACACATGAAAACTACGGTTGCCTTGTTGGTAGATGTGATAAAAGCAATTATATTGTAAAAAGATACTTAAATCCCATTTGAAAGGTTTGTGTCTTTGTTTGGTGTTAATAAAAGTCAATCTTTTAAATATGAATTTATTGATGTTCCCTTCAGGGAAAACTGTTTTTTATCAAAACTAATTGCTTCTTTAATTTAACATAACTTCCTGATATGCAATCTTTTAGAATTTGCATTTGAATTCTTTATAGCAAATGAAATAACACTAAATGGTATTTGTCATAAATATCGTTCATTTACACAGATGGATTCTACCAGCAATGCATCAATTAAAGATTAAATATAATTTCAAATGAAGTAAATTATAATTTAAGACATCGGCTTTATTGCTCACGTGGACATTTTACAAAAAAAAAAAATACAATGTGTTTTTCACACTAACATGTTCTAGAAGAGTTATGCATCTTAAACTTTATTTTTTAATTTCAGTGAATAATTATTAGAATAAGAATACTCAATTCAAACCGATGTTACGATTTCGAAATATAAAGAACATCGCTTAATGTATCTTAAGAAAAAGGTGTAGCAGTAGGTTATTTAATTAATGTGCATCGTCTATGTCTTTTTTGACATATTAGGTATATACAGATATGTTAATTGTCACAGTTAAAGTTAACTGCAATGTAGAACTAAGAATACACTACCGAAAAGTTATAGACTATAGTCCTGATTGATGTCCTGACAGATTGAATGCGTATAGTGATGAATCAAAGTCTGATTTCATTATTACATGATTTATAAAATATTGCATTTAAATTGGGATCTAACATTCATAATTGATCTTAGATCAATTGATAATGAAATATTTAATGATGCTCAGTATCAACAAAAATAACAATGTAGTTGCCCGAAATGGGTTAACACGTTAAAAAAAAGCAAAATCTTTCAAACGTTCGTGTTTTGTCTTGAGTTAGTGCTACCTTGTTATTAAGATATATCCATATTTTGTAACAATGATTTACTAAAATCCGGAAGTCTTACATAAACGTTAATGCTGATATATACGATGTCTTAGTACTTTAAAGTTGCTCGTTAATGCAGCTATAATATACTGCAATCAGCCTGTTAAACTCTCACGAAACGACTAGTTTCCAAACGATATATAATCCAAAACTATTCATGGTCAGTTTAATTAGGGCTTAACGTTAATGTGTTGTTTATGAAAGGATGGCCTTCGTTACCATTGATTCAATTGATCTATAATATCAAGTGTTCATTTCAAATTTGTTTCCTTCGGAGGATAAGTTGGAATATATATACGTTTGAATTATATTGTTGTTCCACATATGCAGATGCTAACATATTAATTATATAAAACATTCGTATACATAATCAAACTATCACAACAACAAATGTAATTGCCGAAATGCCCATGTTACAGTCGAATTGGTATCCGTATTGTCATTAGATTTTATACTTTGTATGAATTTAGGTACTAATTAGGAGGCAATCGATCTGTAATTGGATTAAACTAATATAGATAAATAAGCATGATTACAGGATATTTAATCTATTCATAACTGCCGAACATGAAAGTACACGTGTGATCAGGTGTTAGTCGAAATGCATGTGCTACACTTGTTGTTTTTAAACGCTTTTCGTTAAAAACCCCAACATTGAAATCCTCTGTTCACAAAACCATTTACAGTGCACTGATGATATCCGATGTTTTTGAAAAGATGAAATAGGATTGCATGTATTGAAAACTAAATGTACTAATTATTACCAAATTAAAATATACTTTTCCGATGAAATTCCCTAAAACGATCAAAAAGACTTTCCACAGTATATATACACGTATCGATTTCCATTTACCTGGAAATGCAAACGGAAACATGCATTAATGTATCCGGAAAAACGAACTAATTGAATTAGGAACTGAAACGACAACCCATATCAACCTCTTAACATAATTGAAAGGATCAATTAAGGACTTTTTTAGTTGGTGTTTTTATAGTCTAAAATAACAATTAATCGAATTGGTACCTAAATCATGTTCGATACATAAACCAATGACCAATGAATGAAAAACAGAAATACAAAACTTCAAAATTGTTCATATTGTTTACACAAATATAAAAGATTAAGATAATAGATTTTGAACTAACGCAATACGTATGCACTGGAAAACGTAACAATATAACTTAAATGTCAGGCAAACATGGGTTGACATACCTTCATTTCTTTCTGTATTGGTAAAAAATTAAGAAAGATTTTTTACACAAGACAGAATTGTGCTTCCCTGTATTTTGGTTGTTCGGAATAGTTTTTCGCTTCAAATACAATGTCTCAAAGGTTAACTTACTTAGCTCAGTAACATTATACAGTAGTTTAAGACACATGTGCAATGTTAGTATTGCAGTGGTGTGATTTGTAGCTGCACATGTTTATTAAGGTAAATCTCATTCATTATTTCGTTGCTTTTTTATTGCTTGTTTTGTTGTATTTTTTTGAACAGTAAGATTAGGGTTCTACAACATATAGTCCAATTCATACACGCCTCACTTATAATAAGAACACATTTTCTATATAAGATGAAATAAATATTGGATATACGTCTTTTTTATATATTATTTGATAAAAAAATGAGTTCATTTACTCTAGTTGGTACAATTTATAACTATTTAAATAAATCAAAATCAAAGGTTTCGTTATGGGACAATATGTATATAAGATTGATCATTCTTGGATTCAAGTGACCAATATCTCAATTTCAAAAATAAGGAAACGACGCCAAGAAATAGTGAAATCATAACAAGAAACTAATTGTGTCAACATTGATTTGCAAATTTATCAACTTGAAACTGATTAACGTATATTCAAAGCTGAGAAATGTCAATCTGAAATTTCGAAATGTCAAAATGTTAATGAAAAATTAAGAAAAGATGAATGTTTTTTATTTACCTTTTCTGCTAATTATTTTAAAAATGAACGAATTAAAATGTAATCTTTTTTTATAAGAAAAATAATAACCATATTGAATGACTTTGCACAAACACTTTCAGATTACCATTCGTGGAATTAATTTTCAGAAATTTATTGGTGAATTATCGAATTAAAAGTAAAACTCAATTTTTCATAACAGATATTGTAATTTAAAAGCCTTGAGAATAAAAGATAATGAATAATAGATTATAATGATTTATCAATGTACAGCTCATTCAATTGAAACAAATGACTGCTCATTTGCTTACATATCAAATTCAAAATTTTACAAAATTGATAAAGCGTGTACAATTATGTTTTAATTTGCCTTTGAAGCAACTACATAGCTCGCTTTTAATTAAAACATATACGGTTTTTTTTTTTAATTTGCATTTTGCCATGTTTCTAAAAAACGTCATAGGATTTCGTATATAATGCATGCGTAGGAAAAAGTTTGACTTTAAGTTAGTACTGTGAATACTGCTGAACTACGATTGTTTCTGTTTCTAAAAGAGGGGCGAAAAATAACAGTCAAACTTATAAATCGAAATAAACTAAAAACGGTAATTAATTATTCTTAAACTAAACCATTGTAAAATCTAAGCGATTTCTATAATTTAGTTTTTTTTTTTTTATTTCGATATTACTTTTTTTTCTCCTATTAGTTCAACAGAAAAAAAATACCTTAATTAAAATGCACGCTTCTTTCAAAGGCAGATTGTGAGCTTAACTGAACAGTGACCCCATATTTTTATTTTAGTTTTCCATTATAAGTATAGGATACAGTTTATTTATGGAAAAACATACCGAAATCCTATATATCCTTAATCGTTTGTTTTTTATGTGGTGTAATAAGTATAATCGGACCGGAGTTGATATATGAAACTTGTTTTTGTTAACAAGATCCAGATATTTAAAGTCCAATAAGAAAAGGAAAGCGTTGTTTAACTATTGTCTTATTACATGGTTTATTGTTATTGCCGATATGCATTTTGTTCCATCCAATGAAGAAAATGGATACTGATTATGCGTTATTTTATAATCAAAATATAATCTAAATCGGTTAAAGTTCTGGAGTTGTACTCATCCGGACATTGACAACCAGCTGGTAATTACGTTAATCTTGTTTTAGAACAATATTTGCATGTACTTAGTCTAGTCATTTTCTTAGTGTTGACGATATATGTTTATGCGATCATTTGTTATTTTACCAGCATTTAAAAATTTGGTATACAGAAGCCAGCACTCTCACGCAAATAATAATTTATTGTTGCTTCAGGAGATTCAACAATAAGATATAACTGTATTTTCATTACTTCTATGTCTGAAATAAAGGCAACAGTAGTATACCGCTGTTCGAAATTCATAAATCGATCGAGAGAAAAAAAAATAATCCGGGTTACAAATGAAACTGAGGGAAACACATCAATTATAAGATGAGATGTAAATAAAATTTATGCGTGTTGTGTTTTTAAATCATGTATTGGAAACTTATTAGATATGTAGTTACAAATTTGACAAATTTAGTCATGGCTTCGAATCTTAGGACAATCTGATGGTTGTCTTAAATTCAAATGTACGGATTATAAAATGCATGTATCGTTATTTTGTTTATCCGAATTGGTCAGAAATGTGATGAAATAAGAAAATATACAAAGAAAGATATGTTGACCATGTTTACACTTCCTGGTATAAGTAATTACGGAGTCGAGTTAATTCCACCAGGATGGGTTCTGAAAAATTTGCATATTTAAAATTAATTTACTAGTGTTGAACAAATGAAAACTACAATTGCCTTAATAAGATCGATGGTATATCTGACGACACTTCACCAAATATATTGTAAAAGTATATTTTAAAATCCCATTTGAAAAGGTTTCTGTCATTTTTATCTTTGTTTTGTGTTAAAATCAATTTTTGAAATATGAATTTCATGGTGGTTTCTTCAGGGAAAACTAGCGTGTTTCAAACATTGTCAAAGATAATTGCTACGTTCAGTTGACATTTCTTCCTGATATGTGATCTTTTAGAATTTGAAACACAACTTTTAATTCTTTAAAGCAAACGGAATAAAACTAAATGGTATTTGTCATAAATATCGCCCATTTACGTACAATGTAGGTGGGTAAATAAATGCCTCCATTGGAGATTACAAATTACTTCAAATGAAGTAAATGACAATTCCAACATCTGCAAAATTGACCACGGAGACAATTAACAAATAAAAGAAAAACAGTTTGATTTCAAATTCAATTTACGTCATTCTAAAAAAGTGATGCATATTGCAGATTCCCGTTAATAAACTGCAAATGAGATAATAAGAACTATTTTCATTATACCTTTCTTCACTGAGTAACTGTGTAAGCGAATTGAATTTATAAGTTTATTCAAATCAAACCGGTGTTATCATTGCGTAATTTAGAGAAAATGGTTGGTATATCTTCATTAATATGTGTTGTCATCCGTTCCTTGGTTTTGAGCTATCTAACATTTTGTCTTTTCTGTCATTTTGAATTTTGCTAGCATTTAGTTTGGAATTTTGACAGCGTTTATGTTTTAATATAGGTAGCATCAAATGATGAATACTAGTATTGATATTATTATGATTTGGAAAATCATAAAAAATAGTTTGTTTAAGATGTTAATAATTTAATTATGGATGTAACGCGTCTCCTGATTGGCTGGCGTTGTTTTGTTTATCAGCTAATAGACATAATTTTATCAACGTTTTGTCATGGTTTACTATGGTTTAAAATGGAATTTAGAATTGAATTATAAGAAACGACTGTCATACTTTTTCTGTCTATTCGAAATAACATAAAAAATGTGATGCGCACTTTAAAATAACACGCTACGCAGGTTATTCAGTGTGCACCACATTTTTTAGGTTATTTCGAATAGACAAAAAAAATAGTCATTCCTTAAATAACATTACGTTTTGAAAATTAACAACATTATTATTTATTATTGTTAGCATCCAGTTACCGAACAAATCCTTCTTTTAACTTTCTCCTTGAACTCATGACAGTTTTTATTAGGCCATTAATTGCTGTGCATTGCATGCAACAACGTCTTTTTGGACACATTAAGTATATAAAACGACCTTTTAATTGTCGCGTCTTTCACATGTTTATGTTAACTAAAATGTATAACTTATCATACACTACCGTAAAGTTATAGGCTATAGTCTTGCTTGATGTCGGGACAGATTAAATGCGTATCGTAATGAATCAATGTCTAATTACATTATTTAATGATTGATAACATATTGCACTGCTAAATGCAGATATTAAACTCATAATTGGTCTTAGATAAAAGGATAATGAAAGATTTAATGATGTTCAGTATGAACAAAATTAATAATTTAATTGCCCGAAATGGTAACACATGTTAAAATAAAGCCAAATTTTTCAAACGGTTGTGTTTTGCCATGAGTTAATGCTTCCTCGTTATTAAATTACATTACTATGTTGTACATGTTGTAATGATTAATCAGAATCAGGAAGTCTTACATTAACGTTAATGCTGATATATACGTTGTCTTAGTACTTTAAAGTTTGTCGTTAAAGCAAACCGCCATGGTAATGTACTGCAGTCAACATGTCAATTACGAACTCTCATGAAATCACGAGTTTCCTCTAAATATAAATGCCAATAATATTCATGGCCAGTGTAATTACGGCTAACACTATATATAAAGTCGTGAAATTGTGTGTAATTTAGTGATGGGTTGCGATATCAATTGTAGAGTTCGATGTATGCAAATTCATATGTATTTTTTTTTTATAAAAACAAAATTACAAACTACACACAATAATCTTTCATTATGAACAGGTGGACCTCTAAACCATCTATCCAATTATTTCATAAAATGTAGTTTCAAATCTGTTATATTTGAAGGCATATTGTGATTTTGATGTTTATTTGCATAATGTTATTATATTCTTTACATACATGTGGTAACACATTAATTTTGTAAAACATACTGTATTTATCAAAAAGCTATCTCACACAGTACTATAATTGCCGGAATGTGCGCAGGTGTTACTCGAAACATTGAAAGACGTTGTGCTTTCGTCAATCTTTAAATCACAGCATGTCTATCCTCTGTGCACAACATTATCCTCACGGAAACATTAATGGTATGCATTGTTGTTGAAAAGATGGAGTTTGATTTTATGCACTGGTAACTAAACTAAGTAAGAGTAGATGAATTTAGATTTACTTTTTAAAGAAGTTTCATGTCTGTACCAAGTTATGAATATGCCAGTTTTCATCCATTCGTTTGATATGTATGAGCTTTGAATTTAGCTAAATGATTACTTACGTTCTGTTTTGAATTCTGCTCAAAATGCAGAATTTGCTGTTTCACTCTATACAACCTTGTTGGATCCTTTTTAATTTCAAATTGATATTTATTAGCTTCAATGTCACGTTCTTCTATTTCAAGGACAAGGCAACGACACCATGATATTGTGAAATCATGACGAGATAAGTGTCAACTTTGACGTACACATTTATTTATTTGGAACTAATCAACGAGTAATCAATTTCAGAAATGTCAAGCTGAAATTTTGAAATGGCAAAATGACCATTAAAAATGAAGAAAAGATGAATGTGAAATTTTGAAATACTAAGGCTTTTCTACCTCAGGAATAGATTACCTCAGCTGTATTTTGCAAAACGTTTAGGAACTTTTGGTCCTCAATGCTCTTCAACTTCGTACTGTATTAGACTCTTTTAACATTTTTGGATTCGAGAGTCACTGATGAGTCTTTGTCAGACGACACGCGTGTGTGACGCAAATATAAAATTTCAATCCTGGTATCTATGATGAGTTTGTTTCCAGTTGTATATACTATTTTTCTGCTATTCTTACGACAGAACCAATTAAAATGTTATCATTTTTTTTTAAATAAGAAAGATAATAACTATATTGTATAAGCTTGCACACAAACACTATGAGATACAAATCGTGGAATTAAATTTCCAACATTTATAGTGTTTTTACCTATCGAATTAAACGTAACGCCCAATTTTGCCTATCACATATCGTAATTCAAAAGCTTTTGACACTAAATATTATGAATCATAGATTAGAATGTTATTTCAAAGTACAGCTCAGTCAATTGAAATTATACATTATCGATAATTGATCAATAGATCAGAACTTCAATCAGTTAAAATTTCTTTTGGTTTTCAAAAAACAATAATATACATTAGCAGAGCAGACAGTTTCAAATAGTTCTATTCCATTCCGAATGCTTAAATGAGTTCAACTTTACCTCAATGCATTTTGCAATATTGATCAGACATCAAAGTTAATTTGGTATAGATTTCAAAGAAAGTATGTTTTCCTTTTTGCGCTCTTCTTGTCAATTTATTAGTCTTTTAGAGAATTTTTTCAGACAGAAATGTTATAATTGCGTTCAAAGATGATTTTCGTCTGGATCTGGTTGTGGAAAGTCCTGTAATTAAACAATTAAAAATTATGACATTGTATAAATTGTTGGAAGAAAACAAATACGTACATTTATAATCTTTGAATAAATAATGACGATAAAACGTATTAACGTACACAGTATACACTTGTACAATGAGAGAAACCCGCCAATGAAGCCCGTTTTGTACGACAGTATAGAATATTTTATATTCATCCATAAAAATATTAGCAATTACCTTCCTTTATTATATTTTGAGCTTGCTCAGTTAAGCATTTCACTTAAAAATGTATATGACAGGTGTGATTTAATCTGATTAAATCTTTGACATGTTGACAACTAATATGATGTAATTACTAAGAAATATATGGTGATTAAACAACTATAAGTGACAGGTATAATGAACTTCGAAATACTGATTTTATTTTTAGATACTTTGGTTTGTTTTTCTCCGTGTTTCAAACTTAATCCATTATTTAGCATTTGTAAAGTTTGGTTGTACTGTTTATATTTTTTATATTAGTGGTCAAAGTCACTAAGATAAATATGAATGTCTTTCCAAGGTTTCCACGGTATACAATTTTAAATTGTGGGTTTAGCCAAAGTAATTTGAGAACATTTGTTTCCATTACAACATGGACTACTGTTTTTTTCAGTAGCTCATGTCAATTCCGTGTTAAATGATTTCAAACAGTTATCAGCTATAATGAGACAATGAGGAAACATCATAGAACAGACTATACTACGTATTGTCAACACCATTATTTATCTTAATAAGAAAAAAATCTGATTGAAAAAAGCCTGATCATATTTTGGTTGTTTGTTTGTTAACATTATATTATCAAAATCCCTGGAGATATTTTGCCATATTCCGTTTGTTTAAAGATACAAGTATATTTTTTTTTAGCCAAACTGACTCTCTACTATGTATCTTAAGTACTAATGTGAAACTCAATAGGAAATTTAAAAAAAATCGTT
Organism: Mytilus galloprovincialis; assembly: GCF_965363235.1. Taxonomy (NCBI): domain Eukaryota; kingdom Metazoa; phylum Mollusca; class Bivalvia; order Mytilida; family Mytilidae; genus Mytilus; species Mytilus galloprovincialis. Next base: position 55,717,081 of record NC_134845.1, on the reverse strand, counting down.
GCAATATTGTTGTTCAAAGGTATTGTAGCAAATCTGCATTTTATATTAACTGGATATGAATATTGACCAAACGGTAGATTGTGATTACAATCTAATTACAATCTAATATACATCAGTGTAACTTCTAGGGTAGCAATAACTAGGTCATTGACCCAGAGTTCGGTTAATTGTTTACCTTGCATTTTAAGAACTAATTAAGCTTAATCAAAATAGTGCCTACGTGTCGAAATATTGACGATGTTAATTGATGAATTGATCGTTTGTTTTTTTTAGTATAGCGTAAAAAGATAACCCGGATAGGAGCTGACATATGAAACATGTCCTGTAAAAAAGATCTAAATATTTAAAGTGAAATAAGAAAAGGAAACCGTTGCTATACTATTGTCTTTTGGAGCGATTTGCGGAAATGAACATTGATTATGCGTGATTTGATAATTAAAATTTAATCTACATTAATTAACTATCTGGAGTTGTCATCAGGTCATTGCCCACCAATTGGTAAACACCTTAACCTTGTTTTAGACCAATATTTGATGATACTTACGCAAGTGTTGAATGACAATATGTTTTACGAGCTCATATGTTATTTTACAAGCATTTTAAGACATTGTATACAAATTGCCAGCAGTCCCACGAAAAAACAAAATATGTTTTCCATGTTTCAACAATTAAATACAAGTGTATTTAAGTCACTTTCATGAATGAGTAATAAACGTATACTTGTTTGTGGTATTTGACAATATATTTGACGTGAATACAAACATGTCTTTATCCATGTGACTCATTTATTCAAGGTTTTGAATAAGATAATATGATGGTCGTCTTAAATTCCAATTGACGAATTATGAATTATCTGTGTTGTATTTTTTGTTGGATCTGAAATGTTGAACGTTTTAACGCTTCCTAGTGTCACTACCTATGAGGAAACCTCACCAATTATATTGTAAAATGATATTTTGAAATCGCTTTTGATGAGGCTTCTGTCATTTCTATCTTTTTTTAATGTTATTAAAAGTCCATCCTTAAAATCTGAATTTCTTATTGTTTCCTTAAGGGAAAATTGTCTTGTATCAAAAATAATTGCTACTTTCAGTTAACATAACTTCCTGAATGTGACATTTTAAAATTGATACACAAACTTTAATTTGGTATAGTATAGGGAATAAAAATAAATTATATTTGTTCATTTATGCAAGTGAGTAAATAATTCATCAATTGAAGAGTATTTATTACTTCAACTGAATTAAATGACAATTTTTGACATTTGCTTTATTGACCACGGGGACAATTTTCAAACAAAACAACAACGTGTTTTCTAATTCAAAACACGCCAACATGTCATAGACTTGATAGAAAGAAAAGTGATGCATACTGGAGATTCCAGTAAAGAAACTTCAAGTTATGAGAGTTATCTAAATATTTCCATGTAACTTCCTATATTGAGTTATACTGAACGCCAATTGAATTTAAACATTCTAATCAAACTAGTGTTAAAATAACGAAGTAAAAAGACAATGGCTAATATATTGTAATACAAAAAGTGTACTACATCCATTCCTTGAACTATCTAAAATTAGATACTTGCATGTTCCCTGTTCTGCTATTTTACATTGAAAGCATTATGTTTTGTCATATCCATAGCATTAGGGAATATTGATAGCAACCATGTTTAAATATTGATAGTACTACGTTTGGAATATTTATAGAATTAAATTTCGAATATTGGACGCATTAAGTTTTGAATAGGTTGCTGTATCAGACTTATATTGTACAGTTAACATCATTTGGTACTGAACGTATCCTTGGATAGTTGACGAGAAATAAAATAGAGATGCCTTGGTGAACTATTGTAATATTGTATGAGTGTTTACTGTGGTTTTCATGCCTTTTCGTTCAGATGTCGGTGGCCATGAACATTGATTATGCGTTATTTAATAAACAAAATCAAACTTACATCAGTTACAGATTGGGAGATGTAGTACATGGTCATTGACCACATACATATTCTACGTTATAATTTGATTTTTTGTTTCTTTTTGTTAGTGCAATATCAGTTAGTACGGGCTTTTTTTATATATTTTTTTTTTATATAAATTTATTTCACTAAAGCTGTTAACAATGACCTTACCGCTACAGCTTTAACTGTGAGGTACCCTGCAATGGTTAGTATTTATAAGAACAGGGTTTTATAAAGATAAGTATTATTTTCTTATATTTTATTAAAATATTACAAGTAAATACAATGTTCAATAATAATATAATACAATTCAATACACTGATCTGAAATTAATGATATACATTTCTTCAATACATGTAATCAAATTAAATAACGCCCATATAATACATTTATCCGAAATTGATTGTCTGGCTTTTTTCTTAGTTTTGACAATGAGCTTGATGTTATTTGACAAGAATTGTAATAAGTATTAATTTATTATCGCTGTATGTTTCAATCATTATATATATTTGTAGCTAAATGGACTCTATATTAAGGTAGTCAACTAAATAAGCTTTAAGTAGACGTGTTTTTTGTTAACGCATGTAATGTACATGTATAAATACATATATAAACCCATGTGACACATCTAGTCACAACAATAAAACTAAAGACAATACTATGTACTATGATGTTCTTAAATTCAAATTAACGGAATACAATAATCTTTATCGTTAATTTTTTTTATATATGTATTGGATCGAACTATGATGCAATCATATATTCACATGTTTAAATATAGATAGCAAGTCAAAGCTTTCTGGTTTCCCTATTTATGATTGGTTCTAGAAATTTGAAAATTAAACATGAATGTTCAAGTGTAAAACAAATGACAACCACTGCTGTCTAGTTTGTATAACTGACAAATATCTAATTATTTTGTGAAATGATATAATTATGAAATCCATTTACAAAGAACAACTGTAATTTAAAAAAAAAATGTTTGGTGTTATAAGAATGTAATCTTTGAAATATAAACTCCTTGATGTTTCCTTAAGGGAAAATGTCATTAATCAATGAGTTGACATAACTTCTTGACACGTGATCTTCTTGAATATTAAACACCAATATTCAATTCTATATAGAAAATGAAATAATACTAAATGATATTTGTCATATAGATTGTTCATTAAAGCAAGAGGTTACATAAATGCGATATTTGGAGATTAAATATTACATAAAATGAACTGATTGACAATTTAAAACATATGCTTAATTAAAGACGTGATGGTTGGGGGGGGGGGGGGGGGGGGGGGGTCATAAACTAATATACTAACTTGTTAAAATACATCATATTGTCTTCACACCCCAAACATTGTAACTTTTGTCGAAGGAAGTTATCAATAGGGAAACTGAAATAGTCCCATTTATTACAAATCATGCATTTGTCATAAAACGGACTTGTGTTATGCGTTTACTTTTCTACATTGGCTAGAGGTATAGGGAAGGGTTGAGATGTCATAATTATAAACATGTTAAGCCCCGCCGCAGTTTTGCGCCTGTCCCTGGCCTTTGTTAGTCTTGTATGATTTTTAATTTTAGTTGCTTGTGTATAATTCGGAGTTTAGTATGATGTCCATCATCACTGTACTAGTACATATATTTATTTAGGGACCAGCTGAAGGACGCCTCCGGGTGCGGGAATTTCTCTCTGCATTGAAGACCTATTGATGACCTTCTGCTGTTGTCTGTTCTATGGTCGGGTTGTTATTTTTTATGGACAACTCAGCATTGCTATATATAGGCTATACACTTCATATTAATTGTTATGGGGTATATATTCAGGTACAACATGTATGCGATATTCATTTTTTCCCAGCGCATTCGTTATGAACAAATGTAACAAGACAAGTTAAAATGGGAGTATTACAATGTATCAGTATGATTAATTTTCTATTTACAAATCTAGAAGAGTAAATGTTTGTTATTTATTTTTTTTTCATTTCTCTCACATAAATAATACAATATAATAAGTTTCTTTTTATTTGATCTACATCATGAATATATCTACAATTTTAATACTTCTATTGTTATAAAAACAACGGATCGATATTGTCATGTATATTAAATCTGTCCATATTCTGTTTCATCAATTTTTTTCCCACAACATAACTTTAAAAGTAATAAACCATTCATTGATCTCTCACGTGATTGATATACAGACTGTCAACATCAATGATGAAATAATTGCATCCCTTTTATTTGAAAAATACACGTGGAAATTCAAATATTATTTCAATGCAGATAAGGTTACTATATTTCCACAAATGAAATTCGTTATCTGTACTTGATCACGGGTGATCCCTATTGTGATTGCAAATGTAATCTTTTTTAAAAGTTACAATAAAATGAAACTCTACACAAACGTGTTGTACATTCAAATTCACCAGATGTTAGTTACCACATGTTACACATTCGATCCAGAGTAACACGGTTAATATTTTATCATTTACAACTTTACTACAAGTTACGATATCATGTCAGACACTAACAATGTGAAAATGACATGGTTTTGTAAAAAGGGGGTAAATTTATATTTTTCATTCCTTTTTATGCTAAGAAGATAGTCATTTTTTTACCTTTTTAATATAATTTGAGGATGTTTTCCTTGCTTACTCGTGATAATCCATCATAATATCTAAGACAAAAACATAGCTAAATTAAATTTAACAATGTAACTTGTCCTCAACGATCAATATAACTACAAAGTAGTATAAAAAAGTGTTCAAAAATCATCAAGAATCAAACCAGATAATTAAGATTCTTTAAAATAAAAAAGCCTTATGGCTTTTTATATTGCTCTATTTCTCATTAATCAGGAATGTAATGTACTATTTATGACTCTTCTGATAAATGTTGATGAAATGCATTGTGTTTTTTATCACTATATATATTGTCAATTTTGTGCGTTTGGAATCTCTTTCAAAATCTTCTTTTTAATTAAAGGAGATAATCCCATCCAGCTTAACGTATACTTTATCGCTTGTACAGGAGACGCATTGTGTGAACATTGCTTTAATCCCCAGTTGGAGAACAATATACATTATTAGATTTTGAATTTTACCGAATACGAAATTGGTTGATATTTAATGTTATATCCATGGTTATATATATTTGTATATGCGATGTTTGCACAGGAAATGTTTTAATTATAAGATTGCATTTACTTAAACTCGCTTCAAAGTTCTTTTAAACATTGATATTTATAGTGGATTGGGAAACAAGTTTTGCAACTTATATTAATCCCTTTCAACTCGGTGAGTGCGAGTGCTGCCTTGTAGCTATGTAGTTTTGTCCATACGATAAATTATATAAAACCTAAATTTTATAAATTCATTCTGTAAATTCATTAGTATTACTTGTGTGTATTATATATACATACATGTAGGCATTGTGGATGAATTCAATAATTGGTACATCATAAAGGTTATTGCCAAAATAATTGTTTATGCTTTTAATTTCATAATTCCTTAACGTACAACATACACATGTGGTTATAATAATTACTTGAACAATGGTACTTTTGGAGTATTACAAATATATGCAGACCATTCCAATTTTATTTCAAAGGTATTTTCAAACGTAGTTGATCTGTACAAATAAATCAATAGGACATTGTTTTAACAACACTTTGTTGAATGAAGAAACTCGCAGGAGTTTTCGTTTACAAATTACATGTATGCATATAGGTTATATAATATAAATCATCAATGGAAAGGCACTGATATAATTAGGAACTTGTTTAAAAATAAAACTTTATCATATTTACATCTATGACTTGGTATTGTGCTAAAGTTGATGTAATTGATGTATCTATAATCATGATAAGTATGTTAAAGTTCATCAAGATATATCAATGACAAAAAAAAATTAGTTGCGATAGTATTGACATAATTTTTTATATGTTTTGTTGTAACTGGTATGCATTTTATTAGAACTGTTGGAGGACATGGATATTGATTAATTATTATTTAACTATTAAACAAGTATACCACAGGAGTTGTAATTATAAGGACTTTGAACTTAGTCTCGGCTATGCATTTTAGATTGTAAGAAAAACATTTTTTAAAGAATTTATAAAAAATGAAATAACAAAACTACCGAACTCGGAGAAGAAATTTACACGGTAAGTTTATAAGCAAATGGCAAAATCCAAACCTCAAAGACATCAAACGAATTAATAACAACTGTCATATTCTTGACTTGGTATAGGCATTTTCATGTGCAGAAATAGTGGATTAAACATGGTTCTACCGTTAGCCAACAGTCTCACATATATGACATACGCATAACTGATTTATAGTATGTTCAAAGTGCCGAAGATACTCATTAATGAACTCATAAAATTATTTTGACTAAAATAAACAACAGAAAACTGATATCTACTACTGAGACAATTAACAATTAAAAACACCCTGAAACGCCATCTTTGCCAAAAACATTAGGGTTTTTAATATTATTAATCGAATCATGTCTTTTACAAATGTGTAACGGAATTTTAACAGCCTCATGCCATTAAAATGAACTGTCAGTAACTTGAAAACACGGATTGTAATCATGAGGACTGTTTTATTTCGTTATATCTTGGATAGTATTGAACATTAAGATCTACGTGTCGTCTTAAATTTTAAGAATCATGTATGGTCGTTACATATGTGGACATGTATAATGATGCAACTATAAATAAAACAAGACAAGATAACCCTTTCGATGCTCGACAATCACACTACTCAATTATTTCAAATAATTCCGTCATGAATGTTTCTTACGATTTTCATATTAAAAGTTAATAGATACGTTTTGTACCTATCATTGATGTGTTCTAAAAGATTTGTTGAAATCAATAATGATAAGACCACTGTCATTGTTGGCATCAATATTCATTATCTTATTAAAAGTCAATCCTTGAAATATGAATATCTTGATGTTGTTCTTCAGGCAAAACTTTACTGTCTCAAAGATAATTATTACTTTCAGTTGAAATAACTTATTGATGTGTGATCTCTTGAACACAAAACACAAATTTCAATTCTTTATGGCAAATGGAATAAAACTGAATGACATGTTTCATAAACTCGTTCATTACTCAAGTGGGTACATACATGCTTCAAATGAAGAGTACATCTTTCTTTTATCACATTAAATGTTAATTTAGAAAAACAGGGACAATTTTCAAACAAATCTACTACATGTATATGTAATCTGGTTTCATTACAAATAAATAAATCCATGATAATATTAAAAAAAACTGTATGGGAATACAGTTTCGATTGGGTTAAAATAATCGTAAAGTATAACCTTGTCCTAATGTTTCAATTATTCTTTTATAATCTATTTTTTTTATTCTACTTCAAGAACACGCGTGTTTACATTCTGTCATCACGGTTTTGCCCTCGCATTCTGATGTAAGGACTTATAACAAGAGGTTTCGTATTTAAGGCCAACAAAAATCGACAAATTCGTATATGGAAAACCAAAAAAATTAATAACGGTACATTTATGAATATTTTGATAGTATAAAGGATTGTCTATATAAAAAAAACTCATGTTCACTTCTTTGTGATAATCGTAGCCATTTCAGTATCTAATATTTATAAGTCATATTCAAATTTGAAGTTCATAATACAACTCAAGGTTTGTCCTTCAGTTCTGTTTTTTATCTTAAATAAAAATACAATTTACTTATCTCTATATTTATAGAAATGTCAAGTCAATAGTGTCATTCATGTGTGCATCTATCCACATTCCCTTTCTGCCAATATGGTCCTACAACATGTATTTTGTCTGATACTTGTATTTGATTGTTCATATAATTGAAATACAGTCCGTCAACATACATTTACAAATTATGACAATCCTTAAATCGGAAAAGGAATACACGAGAAACCTCATATATCTCACAATGCAGGTTTGGTAACAAATTTTCTAACAAATGTAATCCTTTTGATCTGTGTTTTTTTTTCCTGAGTGATCTACATTGTGTTAATCACTTTATTTTTTCTTTCTTTATAAAAAAGAAAATAAAACTCTTTACAAAAGTGTTGTACATGCAAAAGTACCAGGTGTAACGAAACATATGTTACACATTCGATCGAGATTAACACAGTTCAATATTTTATCATTTACAACTTTACTATACATTACAATCTCGTGTTGGAAACTTGGAAAGTGAAAATGACTTGTTTCGGGAAACAGGGGGTAAGTTAAAAAATTTCTTCGTTTCTATTGCTAAACAGGTAACCATTCGTCGTTACCGTTCAAATATATCTTAAGGATATTATCGTGTTAATTAAGAAGAACTTTTCATAATATCTAAAAGCAATAAATAAAAAATAATTTTCTTTTAACGTGCTCTTAAATGTTTGACGTGGTAGTTAAAGCGTTCAAAAATCCCCAAAATGATAAAAATAAGATTTTCTAAGATGAAAATACAATTAATTCATTTGTGAGACGAGTGTCTATGTTTTTTCTTACGAAAAAAATGAATAGAATTTAAAGCAAAAGATGAACACATTAGGAATTGAAGGAAAAAAAAGAAACTTCAAAAATAAAAACTAAATGTATCTAATACTAGTTTTGTTTGTAGTTTTCGAACACTTGCCACATATAACGTTTATTTATCATATAAGATATACATTACTTAAATTAATTATGAGGTTTTGAAAAATGAGATATATTTGTGCTTTGAAATATTCTGTTAGATGTAGAGTATATGAAGTATAATGATGATAGAAGATAATAATCTACGCAATCGCCAGTCGCAGTCATTCATTTATCTCGATTTTTTAAAATGCAAGTTATATTATCTTTGCAGATCGAAGGTCAATTAAAGCATCGGAAGATAATCACGTTTTTCACATCGTCATTACCGACTTGTACAATCTGTTCAGGCTAACTATATTAACTGCGCATTTTTAAAGGTTGTGAAAAGAAATCATAAGCCAAAAGCCAGCAACTTTACAGTATTAAAACTATGTCATAGATTTCATGTTTAAGTTTGTTTTTTTTTTTTTTTAAATCAAAATATATACTGCAGTATCAATAGTATGTATGAGGCATTAAGAAATTATGTAGTACAGCAGTAAATGTGTTTAAACCGAAATGTATAACAACTCTGTAATATAGAGATAAGCTAATACCAGATAAATAAAATAACCATCATTGGGTTTATATAACCATTGTAAAAAAGAAATCTCGTAGTTAAGGTCACTGCATACGGACAAAAGTCGTTGAATTAGTGTTTGGAGTTGTTTGAAATTGTTTAGATTTATCCAAAGTATATACGGTCAGATTGAAAATAGAAAAAGTGTAGTTACTATTTTATTCAAAATAGTTATTCACTTTACGAATTGATTTACACTTTATTGAGTGATAGTCATTCTTTAGTTCTCATGTATGCGGTAAGCGGCAAGTACATACGGATAAATACGAGACTGTCATTTTTGTGAACAGATATATGTATGATACCGTATTACCAAACGTATGTAGCATATCAATTGCAGCAATGTGTGATCCCAACAACATGCAAATTGATACTACAAATCTTTCAAGTTGTTGTACAAACGTTTCGTTTACATTACGAAAACCAATACATCTTAAAATGGCATGGCAGTCTGAAATGCTTCCAAAAACAAAATTATGTACTGTTAAAACAAAAATAAGATTTATTTTTATGGGAAAATATATCAAACACTTGAGGCCGATTAAAGATATAAATCTATTTCATGCACCATATTGTTCGATAGTTCTAATGTTACAAATAAACAGCTTTATCTAATAAGCTGCCTTAAATGATTGTTGATTGACAATATGACAGAAAAGAATCAATCAAGACTTAAAATCTTACAATATATATATGGGGATTTCCCTCAACGAGATTTTCATAATAATTGTTTATTCAATATAACCATTCTACGGTTAAAGAGCACCTGAGTGCTAATGGTGTCTTAAGGATAAACATTGACATGTTGACTATATATTAGTAACATTGAAAACCGACATACAATTATGATTACTACGTAATATAGTTTGTACTGGAGAGAAAAGGTGTATTTTTTTTTAAAGTAATTATTTAAAAAAAAAGGAAATGTCTTGTGAAATTTAAAGTCACAAAATCTATTTTTATCTAAGTTATGTGTCACTATAACTAAGACATGACAAAATATAATTTCGTTATCTATTTTACTTTTTTTTCTCCGACTATTTGTTAATCAGTGTTGATATTGAATATAACCATTTGCTGATGATATATTTTTATACACAAAAAAAAGAGAGAAAAAAAAAAACCCAAACCTTTGATTTATTACACAAATCTCATACGCTTACTTCCAGATATTTCATCAGTACATGTATAATTGCAAGAAATAATAACTCTGAAGAATGGCGTGTTAAATTTTCACTTCACTTTCTTACGATTTTTTACATTAACGTTATTCTTCCTTCAACGATTTTGTATGTGGAACACACTAACTATACACAATATGTTCAATCAATTGCTAGAAATAACTTATCAGTTCTAAATGTATGAAAGTCAATGAATTTCTTATTGAAATTTAACAGAATAATAAGATTAGTAATATGTAAAATGTCGATCGATTATATGTAGATTGTATTGTAAACATTAAGTTACAAACTGCATGTCGTCGTGTCATATGTTATCGCACGTCATATGATTGTGCACGTCATATATTGTCGTTCGTCAAATGTGTTCGTACGTCACATGTGCATGCTGTTTTTGTATCATCCATATTTCGTCAGTTTCAATTACACACACCAACATTGTGACGAGGCTTCCTGTTACTATATTTAGAATGTCAATAACACAGAATGTGATACATTTAAAATATGTTGAACGTCGCTTTTAAAAGATATAAATTTAATAATTACAAAACTAATCTGTTGAGCCATCTGTAAAAAAATGCGTTCCTAGCAACTTAAATTAATATGATGAGAATCACGCAGTAAGCTCTGATAAATAAATTGTTAAACATCAAAACAGTCAATGATAGACGCTTCAGATGTTCCAGTTAAAATATGAATGCCCCGTTAACGTTGGTAGCCAATACTAATGACAATTGAAATAAGTACACAAACACGAGTATACTGTTATGATACTTGTTTGATTCAAATGCCAAATATGTTAGAAAACAATATATTTGTTGTATGTTTTAAAAAAGCTTTAACTCTGTACTCACTATGGTTCAACTATACCCATATGTCGTGCCCTATAAAAAGAAAGTTTATAAAGACTAGTGACCCTATATAAAGATAATGGCTTGTCTTTATTACTTTAAAAGTATCAATCATATGAATGTCATGACATTGTATTGTAAAGCTCATTTAATTCGTTTTGGTGATCCTTAAATGTATCCAACGTTTATGGCAGCTGTTCTTCCTGTTACCCATTCAATTACATTTTATATTCGACTACAAAAATGTAAGAGGGAAAAACAGGGGCAATACTAACAATAAGTACACAAAAGAGTGGTCAAATGAAAAACAACAATCCATGAAACGCAGTTATGACACAAACCCATGTATGAAAACTTTCAAATATTGAAGAATATAAATTAAAAGCTGTAATGTAATTGATATATATGTGTAGTCGTTGCATTCATGATACATAATGGTTAACTGAATCACATACTCCTGGTAGATTTTAAGTAGTAATGATAATTTACAATAGAGTAAAACATGTTTCCCTATTGTTAATTTTTTTATATCTTATTGGTGTATTTTTGTTATTTTCAGTCGTTTGACGATGAAAAGCAGTTGTGTAAAACATCAATTGATTGGAGAAAAAAAACTTGTGACCAAGAGCCTCAGTACGAAGCAATTATGATACAAATCCAGGAGGCAAACAAAGAGGCTGAAAATACGTGTGATTTTATATGTAGAAGTAGTAAAATAATGTGTCATACAGGTAATTAATTCATTTCTTATAATCCCAGATACGCTTTTAACTTGTCTCGCTAACGTAGAGCCTACTTGGCTGTCCTTTCCAGAGCTTATCTAATGAACTTGTACAACTAGCAATATTTTAAAACACTAATGCTTTTTCTACAAGTATTACTAATTTGAAACGTTAAGGTCTACTGGACATCATTCAGTTAACAGATGGTTCCATATTACAAACTCCGATTGCTTTGCCTTTCATGCCTAGTTTTTAGTTTTTGTAACCTTGATTTTTTTCTACGTGTGACGTTTTTTCTGTCATCGCTTTTTTAATCTGTAAAGGATTTTTATATGTCATGTTAATTTACATTAATCTTAAACAAAAGTGTCATTGATTTGTCTATTTCTTAAAATCTGGAACAAATGTCATGTGACTCGATCGGTTTTCTCTGATTGAAGCTAATCTTTCTATGTGATATGTGAATGTGGAAACCACCAAATGCGATAAGAAAGTACATTTATGCATTCCATCACTTTCTAGATGCAATCTCTATCTTTTATTAAATACTGTGCCTATCCGTCTAGATATTTTGTGTGTATTGATTTCGTTTGGCGACGGTCTAATACTTTAATTGATAGTTACATTCATTCATACAGTTTGTTGCTACAAAAACATAAATGCATGCGGTATATATTTCATGTGAATGGTTTAATACTACGTTTTGTTTACATTCTTTTTATCAAACGTAAAAATAAAAAGAATTCCGATATCCTATGAAAATTGAAATGGCAGCAATCTAATGAATACAAATGCTTTTTAGACTATACATGTACATGTACATACCAAATTGTTTTAAAAGTATTTCATTTTATTACAATATTGCTGTCTCATTCTTCTGCTGCACTTCATTAGCTATAAAACTCAATGTTGACAACATCTGATATAATTATGTTATAATGAAACAACAGACTCTCATTTCCTGCATGATGCAATTTTTTTAATTATACTTTAAGGAGAATGCCGACGCTCACATATTGTACTATAACGCTTATTTGTTGTTGTGCAATCCATTTCAAAAATAATTGGAGACATCCTTGACTATATGATGCATTACAATTTGGTCTATGCTCACGTCTACTGTAAAAGAATTTATCAATACAGATCTTATGAAATACATTTAGTTTAGTAAAAACGGATGTGTGTAGCTTGTTTGTTGGGTAAATATCTTTGGACTTGATTTTTTTTCTTAATTTATCGATATTTAACAATGTGTTGAAATGAAAGTAAATTTCAACAAGACTCTATCAATCGCTTATGTTCAGTCCAGGTGATATAAATAAAGGCAACAGTAGTATACCGCTGTTCAAAATTCATAAATCGATAGAGAAAAAAAAACCAAATCCGGGTTACAAACTAAAACTGAGGGAAACGCATCAAATATAAGAAAACTACGACACAACAGAGACACAACACCGAAACGTAACAGTGTTGGAAAATATTATTTATAAAGCCAACTGTAAGTGTCTGCCTTGAGGGACTATAATTTGTTAAGCCTGTAAATGCAGTTGACTTCCAATCAAATTACTGATTCGTTTTGTAACCAAGCACAAACGCACAAAGCATCCAAAAGCAACCACTGAATTACAAACTCCTCACCTGTACATGTGAAATCGGAAGGAATTTAATGTGTTCATTGGTACAAAATCCAACATTTATCTTGGAAAGACTTGTTGTGCAATAGTTATGCATACATATCGACACGATACCTTTTGTGAAAAAATGATATTTGATTAACACTGTAATGCATGCACTTCATGAATATTATGTATGATTACACAATATTTCATCACCTTCATTTAATTTAATTAATATATAACAATATACTAATCTCAAGGTTAGAAAGAATGTATAATTTTATTGAAACATGATATGGACTGATTGATGTGAATAACATTTCATTTATTTTGTAGTGTTTGTAACAGTGGTTGTTGGTTTATCAATGGCCTTACCGATTACCATGATGTCAGTAGGTAAGTTAATCTTGATCAATTATCAATAGTGACAGCAATATAACTTAACATTCTGAATATTACCAGTAATTATTGGGTTTTTCTTTATTCTGACAAATGTATTAACAAACTAGTATTAATAACTTGTGTGGAAACTGTAACCACATATAGCATGCATGTCTTGTCCTTAGTTTGCTCTGGCATTGGCATAAATACTTGTCTACACACATGCATATGTCTATTGCAACCTGAATATACATGTACATGTTATATTTGTCAATGAAAGACTCAAACAAACTTCAATCAATCAATCAATTAATTAATTCGTTCGTGTTGTTTATTTTTTAGTTTTCTATGTTGTGTCATGTGTGCTGTTGTTTGTTTGTCTTTTTCATTTTTAGTCATGGCGTTGTCAGTGTGTTTTAGATTTATGAGTTTGACTGTCCCTTTGGTATCTTTCGTCCCTCTTTTAATCATGTAAACACAAACGTAATTAAGGTCTTTCCTTTTTCAAAAGGGAAAGACCTTACTGTATTTCTTCTGTTTATTATTATTATTCTTCCGCCAAACTTTGACGAAGTTAGCAGCATTAACCGTAAGACGTGTCGCTTTCATGTTCACACTTTGTATCGGTGTCATGAATACCTATCTGGAACTCACCCTGTGAGTCGAAATATTTTGTCGGTTCGGAGTAATCCCTCTGAAACCCAAAAACCTTGTTACCGTTCCAACACCGTAACCGTAATAGGTAGAAAAAAAACAAAGGGTGAAATTTGTTCAGGACCAGACCCTGGTTCTTCGTCACATTTGAATAGAAAGGATTCAACGACTCATTGGTAGGGTTATGCCCCTATTAAAATTAACCGGTGTCGGTTGGCCACCCAAACTAAGAAACCGTAAGTCGTAGACACCTAGGATCTTCACCATTCATCATCAATTTATGTGACTTTGAAAAATACCTCAAGGTCAAATGTGTATGTTGACATTGACCTTTGACCTGACACCTTGTTACCGGATAATCTCAGCAACCATTAAACTTACAGAAGTTTTAAATAGTGGAAAATGTTTGGGTCATTACGGCGCAACTTTGTTACATTTTGACCGAAGAGATTTGACCTTTTTGTTAGGGGCATAACCCCTGTTTTAGGTTTCTGAAAAGACAAAATCAGCTTTTTCTATATAACCAAAGGTCCTAGACCCATGGGGTCTTCAGCAATCACATTGGGGACTAATGACCTTGACAAAGGTCAAAAGGTCAAAGGTCAAGGTCATGTCCCAGATAGCGAATTTAGTGTGTTTAACCTTATATAAAGGATATTTAGTGTGTTTTCAAGCTTTTTAAGGTTGACCTTGATCTTTGACCTTTCAACTTTTTATTGGATATCTCAAAAACGATTATACTTACAGAAATAGTAAATAGTGAAAAATGTTGAGTTGACTAAGGCGCAACTTTTTTACATTTTGACCGAAGAGCTTTGACATACCCTAAAGGGTCATAACTCCCATTAACGGTTTATGAAAAGACAAAATTAGCTTTAACTCTTGTACCAAAAGTCCTAGACCCATGGGGTCTTTTATAATGACATTGTGGACCAATGATCTTTACAAAGGTCACAAGGTTAAAAGTCAAGGTCATGTCCTAAAAAGCTAATTTGTTGTTTTTGTCATATTTTAACGGTTTTATGTGTGTTTGAGAGCTTTTCAATGCATTCTACGACTATTGGAACATGTATTTTACATTACGAAAAGGAAAGACCTCTCAATTGTTCAAGAACAATTGACATTTTAATTGGAACCTGCATTTTGTCAAAAAAAACAACAACATAGGGTAGCACATACAACTGATGGAATGTGTCAAAACATAACAACACAACCAAATAGCAAAAACAGTCTGCTGCCATCGGTGGCTGGACAGCACAGCGGGAAAATCCAGCATGAAGAATAATAATTGTGCATATTGAAGGTACTGCATTTGAATATATGTGTGCACTAAAAATGATTTTAAGTTAGGAATTATCTGTTGACCATCTTCGCTCGTGCATCCTCAGTGGCCTACGTTGGTGTGTCCATGCGTGTAAAAACTTAACATATATGCCTAAAACCTTTTAATACCATTCCATTCTAATTCAACTGCAGAGTAATAGTACTGAATGTTAATGATCAAAATTAAACGTTATTGTCTTGTTATATGCAAAGTTGACTAACTATATGTAGCTCACGAACCTGTTGGAAAGTGCAGTTCTGACTTGATTGACATTAGAGAAATATGGAAGTAGTTCTTATATCAAATCATCACAAGATATGCATATACTTATGAATAACAATGGTTGATAACTAGTAAAACAATGGCTAATAACTAGTATTTAAATGTTTTCCTGTTTACTTTTAAGGTGTCAAATACCTGAATGAATGTCCAAAACAGAAGAAAGTTCCAGTCTACTTACTGGTTGGTGGCTGCTTTGGGATGCTAAAGGTTCTCGGAACAATATGGCGAAATATTCGATACCGTCGCTATGACGACATGGATAGCTTCTATGACGGCCATGGAGGCGATGGTGCATTTGCAGCAAAAACGTATCACATGATGGACGTGATCATTTCAACTTTTTTATTAGCATGGCTAATAGCTGGTACCTATTGGGTTTTTGAAATATGGCAGCCACATTATAAGCAGTTGCTACATGAACCAAGCAATTGGTGTGATAAACACGTGTACATGTTTGCTGTATATCAGATTATTGGTTGCTATGCTTTTCTAGCTTTTCTACTATTAACAATGTGTGTATTGGCTTCTTGTTACAAATTTACAAATATTTTTGATCATTCATGATATGGCCGAATTCATATGTTCACGTTTTTTATATATATATATATATATATATATATATAATGTCTAAAAATAGCAACAATCAACATTCAATCTAATTAAGCGTGGATCAGTTTGTGAAAATATTATATATATTATATATGTATATAAAATTGCATAATGTATTACACGGTTGTGACGAACTATACGTTTAAGTAATTTGTGAAGATATTTTTTATTTTTCATAAACAATTATATTGATACTTACTAAATATTTTATTTTTTGTTTTGGGCGAAAACATCATATGTAGTTTGGACGACTTTGAGTAGAAATACTAGGATAATGTAAATAGTGACAATTTATATCAAATACGAAAATATCATGTACACAAAAAAGTATCAACGCATGACACGTTATCAAGGTGACAATTTTCGATAGTTTGTTATTTTATAGTTGATAATAACAGTTCATAGTCGTCGCAGTATAAACATTTAAAAACTAGAAAACAACACGTTCTCTTAGACATCAAAATCAAGTCAGTCACTCTAACCTTTGTTCTCCAACTGCAATTATCAATGTCCAAAATATTAAAAGGATGTACGTGTAGATATGACAAGTCAACCTTAAGTGAAACATTAACACATATATTTTTATTCTGGTGTTATGTCGAGTTGACTCTTTTCTGAAGTTGATACATCACTGGTTTACTTGCATATATGAAAGGTTCCCGTGATGAATTGTACAACGATTATATATATGTGATAGATGTATTGATGATGTGTTAATTCGACCAATTTGCTGTTGCTGTTTCATTCCACGTTCATGGAGATGTAAAAAACATCCGGACGTGTAAAGCCTACTTATATTGAAAAGTTGTTGTCTACTATCATATATATGTCATACATTGATCTGACATATTTGATAATTGTTTAATCCAAATGATCACGTCGTCTTTTATCAACCAATATACATTGATTTTTTTTACAGAAAACAATTTACCAAAATGAAAATGATATATATATGGCAATGAAGTATAGTTTAATATTGCGTTTTACTATTTGTACGTTTATGTGGAATAAATAAATGAATCATTTGAATAGTGAGTGCGTTTCGTAATATATTTGAAGGAATAGATTAAAGCCCATTCTTGCTAATTTGTTTGCAACGACATATATTCTTCTGCGACTTCCATACTAGTGGGAGGTTTAGCTAACTATAAAACCAGGTGTAATCCACAATTTTTTACCTAAGGCAATATATGTATAGCTCAGGAATAATACAGTTGTTTTCCGCTCGTTAGATGTGTGTGAGCCTTAGATTTTCAATTACATACTTTCAGTTTAAAATTTTCGTCGGTATTTATTTTGTATATTTAACTTTGTATGGATACTTTAACTAGCAAACACATTACTCAAAGATATATATCTCATTGGTGGGTACGCCAGAGGAGTGTCATGTCTATACAAAACAAATGTCAAGAATTTTTTGAACGTTAACCAATTTACGGTTATCATGGTTCTACATAAAATAGTATAGAATATTGTAATCAAAAATTAAAATAAATACAATTTGTTCAAAATACGACAAACAGCAAAATATGCTCTTATCTTAAAAATGTAAATAACATGTCTAGTTTGATGTTTTTTTAAAATGTCATCATCATGAAGACATAAATATATATCAAACAAATATCAGATAACTGTATGGGAATATTCTTTATAAAGCACAAACATGTCAGTATTCACCCCAGAAGCTAGCAAAACCTTTAAATAGACTTATTGAGAAGGGATACAGTTACGATACTGTTGTCAGGTCATTAAAAATTGCATATTTCGACTTTATAGGGTCGTTGCATCGGAACTTTCACCATTTAAAATTGAGAATGAAAATGGAGAATATGTCAAAGAGTCAGCAACCCGACCAATGAGCAAAAAGCAACCGAAGGCTTCCAATGGATCTTTAACGCAGCGAGAATCTCCCGCTTCTAAAGGCGTGCTTCAAAATTGACATTTTTAAGATAAAAGCATATTTTACTGTTTTTCGTATTTGGAACAAATGTATATGAAAACATTTAGTATTTAAGAAATGCATATCAATTGCAAATATGCTATAAAATGACAACTTACTAATAAAGATCCAAATTATATATTATATACTTACAGCCATTTTTCTTATATTATATGATACTCTCCCTCAAAAATTTGGAATTTGAAAGAAACGTTAAACGAATTATCTTAACTCTAAAGAGTAGTTCGTAAGCTAGGATCATTGGACATTTTAAGTTTTAAATGTGTATGTAAGTTCAGTATTCATATGGCTGAAGTTGAAGGACTGAATGGGGTTCCTGTTTGTACTGTATTCAGTTTTGTAATTCATTTCTTAATTATTTTTTTTAATTTTATTCAATATTATGGAGTGAATACTTTTTAATATTCTATTTCTTAGTGTGATCCCAGACGAAATTGCCATTTTTATCTAAGATGATGTGATTTAAAGTCGTACACTGATATACAATCCGAAAACAAACGTTGTACATACATTTTCCTTGAAACACCAATCACACAAATAGCCTAATTTGTTATTTTGTTGAATACATCATGATCATGTACCTATTATTTCTTTTTTTAAAAATGGATTAAAACCGTGTTTTTGCCAGATTAATAGCAGCAACAAGTATGAATATTTGTATTCCCGAAAATGTTTGATCTGATATTATACATGATTTAGCATTTCCGTTATATTTGTTAACGATGTTGAGTTGTATGGTTGTACTTAAAATACATTAACGGGTTATACGCGTTTTTATTTTGTCCATTTTAGAAAGCAAACAATTATTGTTTTACGTTTTAAATTTATTAACTTTTGGTCATACAATATAAGGGCAAATAAAATTAACGGTACTGATTTTCTTGCACCAGATGCGCATTTCGACAATACATGTCTCTTCAGTGATGCTCGTGGCCAAAATATGCAATTTAAAGTTATATAATACTTATACATTTATTGTGAATTCTGTTTACAATGTATATACCACATAACATTTTTGATAATGAACATCGTTTACATTATCAAAAATATTAACTACTGGTTAATCTCAATATACAATGCATTGTAAATATTGAATAGATAAGATTTTTTAGGTAATAATATAAGCAAGTACGATATATAGACAAGATAGAAATAACAATGAACAAGTCGACTAAAACCAACCAACAAATCAATGTGAACTACAAAAAATAATAAATAAATCTCAAAGAACAACAAAGTACTTTTGTCCACTCGTTGACAGTTTTGTTTGTACTTGCCGTGATCATATTGTATTTGACAGACAATACATAGCAATAATAAAATAAGTGTAGTTGTGGTTATGTTGTTCCTCCAATCAATTTCAGGATAAGAATATAAAATTTCCAAACAACTGTCAACAATACAGTTTTGATCTGTCGCCATGCGTTTCTAATGTTTCGTGGTTACTAAATAACGCCTGTAACTATTATACGCTCAAAACACACCTATACAGTTGTTATCTATGATGAGTTTATTGTTGAACGCTGAACCTTATTACAGACGACATAGTATATAAATTGGATCCTTTTTTAAAGAGTTTTGTAAACATTGAGTACTTGTAATCTTATTTGCTCAATTTGGCATATACACCTAAAACTATATCTGTCTTAAATAGATAAACAGAAAGTGAGAATGAAGGAATTGGATAAATATTGTTTCAGCTTATTTAACTT
The DNA here is from genome assembly GCF_965363235.1 of Mytilus galloprovincialis. NCBI lineage: Eukaryota > Metazoa > Mollusca > Bivalvia > Mytilida > Mytilidae > Mytilus > Mytilus galloprovincialis. The sequence continues at coordinate 55,696,634 of NC_134845.1, read as the reverse complement.
TGAGATTGGAGAGTTTTCCTGTTTTGTCGCGTAATATGATTGATACAATGTTTCCTTCTAAATTAGATTTGTGGCTGGAATTTCTATATGTTATCGAATAGAAACCTTAATCATACACGGCCAATTTAATTGCTGATATAACTACTAGATCTTATTTCTTAAAATATTAATAATCAATTCAAAATATCGTTGAAATTAATAGATATAAGAAGATTTTGTATGAGTCCCAATGAGACAATATTTGTAAAGGTGAACAATTATAAGTCAAGGTACGTTCTCAAGACGGAGCCTTGGGTCACACCGATTAAAGAGCTATGCAGTGCCCCAAACATTACCAGTGTCAAACCGATCAAACACAGAACCAACGATATAATCTATGAAACACGAGAATCACTTATGATTCAAACCAACAAGCGACAACCACTGAACAAAAACGATATTCAAAATATAAACAGCGACGTCAATATCCAATACTACTTAGCGTTGTTTTTTTCTGCTTGGGAAGGACCATATTTTTGTCTACATTTCCGATCTCGGAATGTCAAGTATATTTCAAGTACGTGTATAAAGGGTGCTCACTGCATTATCGTGTAACAACAAGAAGACCCCTTATCGTATGATATTTCATGAAAGACCCCGACGTGAAATATATTAAACAGTTCAACTAAGAACATCACGGCTTAATTTAAAACCGAAAACTTTACATAAACAAAAAATACCAGTCAATGAATCCAACGAAAACTACTGGATGCATGCACCTGTCAGGCACACTAAAATGTTGGAGTTAATCATGTCTGTCAATTTCCTATAGCCTCGGACACTCGCGTAACACAAAAACAAAATACAACAGTAAACTACAAAAGCATATACACTGATCTGCGACTCAAATACACTTGATGTATAACATAGTAAACGGTAACCTTAGTATAAATTAAATGCAATTTATTCAAATTCAAAATTCCTATAATTGTGAAAATTTTGTTTTATATGTGTTTATTTTGTCTTATATTATGATTGATACGATGTTTCATTCTAAATTATTTTTGGGGTTTGGAATACAAATGTCGTATAATAGAAACCTTAGTCATACACGGACATTTTTGTTGCTGATACAGCTGCATACTATTTCTGAAAATATACCGTCATCAATTCATAACATCGTTACAAATAAATATATATAAGTATGTGGTATGTGGTATTTGTGAGATAACTACCCATCCAAGTCGCAATGTGTAAAAGTAAACCATCATAGTTCAAAGTACGGTCATTGAACTAGACAAAGGATGGACTAAATACATCTGTCAATAGTAAGTGATTTTAACTGTGTAACTGTGTTGACAGTATCAAATAAAACTCGTGCGTTTGTTAATTTACTATCTTCCACACAACAAAAATAATTTCAGAATTTATTTTTCACCAAATTTACTATATGGAACTTTTCAATATCTAGATATATAATCCCTTGTCACTTTCCTAGATGAATAAGTGTGTTATTCAAAGTACATTTTGCGATGAAAACACTACTACTAAATTTGGTGAAACATGATTATTGTATTTATTTGTTCGTGAATATACAGGATAGAAACCCCAAACAATAATTTATCTAGTGCCTAGTGTAAATAATACTTGTGGTTTCTGACTGTAAACAATATGTTGAGTCATGCCTTTTGTAACAGATGGTTGCTGGTTTCTGTTTAAGACATATTTGTTCTTTCATAATATGTATTGTTAAAAATTTAGGTGTTTTTTTTTTTCAATTGTGTTCTAGAACACATTTTGTTTGTCAAGTTCTGTCAAAGTCGAGATTACGATATGGGTTTTCGCATTGTTAAAGGCCGTACAGTGAACTATACATTTGTATTTCGAAGTCATTGAATTATGATTGATAGCTGTTTCATAATTTGGTAGTCAACACCTTGGGAAGTTGTCACATCTCTTTATTTTTATAACCATGTACAAATTTATGTGGTGTAGTAGGTGCCCAACCTTTTATAGAGCTACATGAGAAATACATGCATACCCTATCTACAAGTGTCACAGTATTGATTTTCAATGAGTTTTTCTTTTTAAAATTCTAGACCTGTACCTATAGGAACAGATGCAGTAATTCCTATTACGATCGAAACGCAAAAGGAATGCACATGTTTCATCTGAGGAGTTCGACGTCTTTACTTAACAAGCAAAACACACGCTTTGTTGATATTCGTTTGATTCAAATTATAGATCTGCAACCTGGTTTCTGATATTCACTTCTGACAAAACATTACAGTCGGCTTCTGCATCAGTTTCGGAACATGTTGGTTTTTCGTAAAAGTATAATGATACGAATATTGAATTAAAAATCTGAAAGAGGACAATTAAATTTCTTAGACATTTTTCATTTCGTAATTTCTAAAATATTCTTAAACGAATTGAATGAACATTAAATAAAAGTGACTGTTTTTGTTTTATATCTGAAAAAAAAGGATCTGACTGCATTAAAAATGAGTTACAATTTAGCTTTTTAACGCATACAGGAGGTAAACAAGCACTCAGCTGTTACAAAAATAAAAACAACATCATCTGTGGAATGTTAAACAAAGATAAGATAAAATGCTATTTCCATATCCTTAAGATGTTGAATATAATATCAGTAAGATTATTAAACTAAAGTGTGAATGTATGTCAAAATATTAAAAAGATAACATTTAGACGATGTTTGTCAGATATATTACAATAGTTATCAAAGGTACCAGGATTATAATTTAGTACGCCAGACGCGCTTTTCGTCTACATAAGACTCATCAGTGACGCTCATATCAAAATATTTATAAAGCCAAACTAGTACAAAGTTGAAGAGCATTGAGGATCCAAAATTCCAAAAAGTTGTGCCAAATACGGCTAAGGTAATCTATGCCTGGGATAAGAAAATCCTGAGTTTGTCGAAAAATTCAAAGTTTTGTAAACAGGAAATTTATAAAATGACCACATTATTGATATTCATGTCAACACCGAAGTGTTGACTACTGGGTTGGTGATACCCTCGGGGACGAAACGTCCACCAGCAGTGGCATCGACCTAGTTGTGTAAATAGTTATCAAAGGTAACAGGATGATTATAATTTAGTACGTCAAACGCACTTTTAGAAACAAAACATCTTACTTTTACGAAATGAAACATTTTATGCAAACGACAAAACTCTATTTTCTGCAAAACATTTTAACATACTGTTATTGTGACATCCTGAAAAAAAAACAACACTTTAGTATAATGTGTTTGTGACATTCTGAAAATACTTACTTTAAATGTTTGTACAATATAAGATACAAATATCAACATTAATATCTTTTATATTTCAGAAATATGTACATGATGTACTTTGTTTTTAAGAACAATGTTTGAGAACAAGAATACACACATGTTGTTATTTCAAATGATAGTTTGGCAATGTGTTGGAAAAAACGTCCACATGATAGAAAAAAAAAATTGTTTGTGTTTGTCGAGTTACCATTAAGTCTTGATTAAAATAATAGATAAATACAAAGTAAAGGATCCAAAAGCTGTCTATTTTTATGAAGTATAACTCTCACTTGAGTTCACTCCTGAACTTATAGAGTAAAATAAAAGAGGTGGATGAAAGACTCATTTTTTTCAACCCCCTAATCTTCGCCGAGGGCATAACAGTACAACATATGAATAAACTATAAATGTCACTTGTACTTAAGGCCTATCATTTTTTCTGCGACTGCAACACACTTCAAATGAATGGCTAAAGCACAATTATGCATATTCTTTGTGTAAATGCAATGCAATTTAATATAATTTAATTCAAAATGTTCGAGTAAAGATTTTCTAAAATTATATTTCACTGTTTATCCCGTTATATAATCTGCCATTTACATTTGTGATGCTGTGGTGTGAATCCGTACACGGAAACAAAATTTAATTAAAAAAGGTTTGTCATTTCATTTAGTTATAAAATTGCCATTAAGCACCAATGAAAACACTTTTAAACTTGTTAATGCGTAAAATTCAACATAATCATTTCTCTATTATTCTTTAAAATATGAATTAAAACTGCGTTTTTTACCACTTCAACAGCAATAACAGTTATAAATATTTATAGTTATGAAATGGTATAATATGATATTAAGCGTGATTTCACACTTCCGTTGTATTTGTTAAAAGTGTCGAGTAGTAAGGTGCACTTAACATTCAAAAATGAGTTACAAATGTATGTGCTTTTTAACATGTTCAAAGTTTTCGAAGTGAGATGAGTTTGTTTTAATTGTAATATGTTTAACGTGCATGAAATTAAAAGTTGTTCAATGTTAATGCATTCTTTTGTCTCGCTATTCTGTAATTATACATGCTGCATGATGCATGCTCCAAAATAAACATCCCTCATGTTATCTTTAACATTATCATGTACCTGGTCAGTCATATTGTTTCACTTTGTGTAAAACAAGTTTCAATTCTAAATAATATGTATCTAAAAAAAAAACAATATAAAAAAGTATATACATTTACAAAGTATATAAAATAGTTGCAACAGAAATTAACCAATCATCACGAATAAGTCAGATAAGTCTAGCATAGCCTTCATAAAAGAAGATAACCTTCTAAATAAAAAAAGTAATAAAATCATGTTAGAAATTACACATATATAGTTTTTTTACTTTGGCTATCATTAAAGTACATTAACAAAAATGTATGCTTCTTTCGAAGACTGATTGTGAGCGTAAATGAACGGTGACCCCATTTTTTTGTTTCCTTTTTCTATTAAGTATCAGATAAAGTTCATTCATAAAAAAATATAGCGGAATTCTATATTAAATTAAAATCATTTAGACCCGACGGCCCCTTAATTTGAATACTTTGTATTCACATTACGTTGTTCAATTACCTTCCAAACTTTATCTATAACTGAAAACTATGTCTGTCTCAAAAAGATAAAAACGCGAAATGGTCGAACTGGTTAAATACTGTCTCAGCTTATCTAATTTGAAATTTGATAGTTCCCGTCTTCTGTCATATAATATGATTGATTCAATGTTTCTTTTGTTATAATGTGTCTGGCTTGGAATTTTGCTATGTTATCAATTGACAAAATAACCATACACTGACCTGCTAATATATCTGCATTTGATTTAAAAATAATAAAAACGTAAAAGAATTGAAGCAACGTTGATATAAAAAGGTCACTCAGCCTAAAAAGATCGACATGTATATCCAATACTAATGAAGATCATTTTTGTAGGCGGGAATTGGACCTTAGAAATTGTTTAAATCATATTTTGTATAGTCTTGTTCTCGAAAATGATATATAAATACCCTGTATCCGTCATGAACTTGTATTGAAAGAAACATACTGCATTGTGGTATAGTTTTAGGAACTATATCTTAAGATTGAATTCGCAATCAATGTAAGTCTATAGACAAAAAATGGCTCTATATACTGTAATACTCTAAGAGAATATATGCATGAGTAGTGGAATCTACTGTTGATTCATTTATTTTCATGGGTACTAATTTTCGTTGATTGAGGAAACTTTTGATATTCGTGAATATTTAATTTCGTGGTGTCAACAAAGTCTGCATACATTTCTTTAGAACATTTACATTTAAATCGATGGTTCCCCTATACCAACAAAATCCACGAAAATTGATATTCAACGAATATTAATGAATCCACAGTATTGTAAATTTGAATTCATTTTTATTCTTCATCACATGTTTATATATATAGTTCGTGTGTTAACTGTACGGTCTCATTCGAAGATAAACTGCCATGTATTTAATATTACGTCTCTTACAATCCAATTTGCCGCAACAGTCATGACTTATCTGAAATGCTTTCTTCTTTTTGTTTAGTAGATGGTCTTACATCTGCTACTTAAATTGTTTGTCTTCAATTAGATATATGTTTCCGTATACACATGGTATTCCTTTTCATACGTGTATTGTCAATTAAACCATTCTAATACAAATTGATCAGATTCGAAATCTGAACTAACAAAGCAACATTTTATGATCAAAAACAGTTTGATCTGTAATATGTTATTCGACAGAGCATTGCATTGTTATATTTTCTAATAAAAAAGATATTATTTTAGTTACAAGTAAATGCAAATCCAATTTACATGATTTACTTTGCAATAAATTTGACTAATATAGGTTATGTACTGTAATATTATGTTGTTGTCATCAGATGAGCGGATTGTAGTGATGTTATAGGACATTATAGTTTCCGGATTAATTACATTTTACAACCTGTATAACAAATTAGGAAAGCATATTCTGCATAAATCTCATTAGAGGACATCAGTTACCGCTGTATACTGTTTAATGGGTTGAAATGAGTTATTCATTTGCATAAGTGCAGATAGGCATAATATTACAAACTGACATGTACTATTTCAGTATTCATTTATGTTGTAAAATATCGACTTTGATGAATACTGATTTATCTTGCATTCACTCATAACCATACATTGTAACTGACCCGTTTGTTCTATGCTATTAAGTTGAAGAAAGAAAATATACCCTTCATAAAAAGCAGGAATGCATATTGTTGATTCAAACAAATTATGTAAGTTACACTATTACACACAGACGCATTTTTCGGGAATTGTCTTTATCAGGAATAGATAACCTTAACTGAGCAGTGACAACCTTTTTGGGATCTTGGGTGTTAATTGCTCTTAAAGAACATGAACAAACTTAAACAATTAACGAAATTTTGAATATTATATAGTATGGTGAGTGTTTCTCCGAAAAGGGGAAAGACGATAAAGAGTTTTTTGAACATGTTAAAGGTGAATGCTACATACAATGATATACTCGACACATGATGTATATTGCAGCATTCGAGAATTTGTTTCAGAAGAATACTTAATGGCATTTCCATCAAGTGTATAACATTGGTATTTTACTAAGATGTTTGGATCTTTTGATTTTGACACTCTACACACGACATTCCATTATGAATTTTCCTTGAGTTGTATATGTTTTTTGTATGTCAATTCTATATGATCTAAAAAGAAAAGAAATCCATGCGTTAAAATACATGTATTTAGCCTTTTTTTAAAACAAAGACAGTGACTCGATTTAAAGAAATATTTAAAACGTAAATTGGCCTGTCAATACAGACATGCATGGTCGCGAACATATCATATTTGCATATATATGTGTAGGCCAGCATATATAGAGTTTCACATAATGTTCTTCTATATTCCAACATATTTCTTGGCGTTAATTGAACATGCGATACATGTAGTTTTTAACAATACAATTATTTGATTAACAAGCGGCAAAATGAAACGACAAAGTTCGATATATTCTTTTTTTTAATGAATTGAATCTGATATCTGTTCACTTTCTTAAACCCATTTTATTATCATTAGAAATGACATAATAAATGTCACCATGAACGACAATTATATAAAAAGGTCAGACAACAGATTAGCGAGAAATGAGTCAAAACTATTCCAATCGTTATGAAGAATCAATTACATTCGGATTAAAATCATTTAAGATGGCACTGTGCATCATATAAATAAGATTCAGACGATGACCTTTGAATTTAAAATTATTTTCAAAAGTATTTCACGAACGACACATAATAACATGGATAATACAAAATGGGTTTATATGAAAACATATGCAACGCCACAGCTGTCATATGTGGAACTCTGATATTACTTTATGCTGTTTTATTATTACTTAATGATATTTTGTCTTTACTTAATATGGTTTTGACATTACGTTATGATGTTTTAATAAAACTCAATATGGAATAGTCATCACTTAATGATATTTCGATATTACACGATATGGTTTCTTATTGACTTGATATAGTTTTGTCATTACTCAATATGGTTTTGTCATTACTCGATGTGGTTTCACCATTATTTGATATGGTTGTGTTATTAGTCAATGTGGTTTTAACATAACTTAATGTGTATGTGACATAACGTAGTGCAGTTGTTTCATCACATGATGTGGTTTTGTTATTCCGTAATGATGATTTGTCTATTCTTTTTATGGTTATAACATTACGTAATGATGTTTCAAAATTTGACGATTTTACACTACTTAATGTGTTTGTTTCATTATTTGGTGTGGTCTTGTTATTCTTTGATGTGGTCCTGTCATTTTTTGATGTGGTTATCCCATTACTTGATGCGGTAAAACCACGTGACCAATTCGGTAAACACCTGTTCTTTTTTTAGATAGATTACCATATTGTTTGTGCCTTGAATGCGTGTGGCCATCCATCTAATGATAGACATAAGACCACTGTTGCGTTCCATAAAACAGACAATAATGTCAAGTTACAAATATTGCACAGCAATTGAAACTATATATGATGCAAATATAATGGAAAACTGCAGACGGTTAAAAACGAACATTTGATATATTATTTCAAAGACTGTTATTATAAGGTAAACACTCTACAAAATTGTTATATATATGCACATACGTGAATATATTGATTTTATCAATTTCGTTTGGAGTCTAGATATAGAGATTTTTTATCAATTTTCCAAACATACACGTAAGCTTTTCTTCTGCAAACGTTTCACCATTTTAAATCCATCAAACCAAGGAACAACTACGCCTTATCAAAATAGCCGCTTAAAACGTTATCAAACAGATACGTATGATGTATAACAATTGCAATCAACGTTTCAAATATTGTTAGTTCACCAACCATAAATGGCTGATCATTGCTCCATGTCTTTATCTTAATTCATTAAAGAAATAAATCCACAACTAAGATATCTGGAAAGCTTAAAAGTAGTTTTATAACGATTGACGACTTTGTGGATGAAACCGACATAGAGTGTAAAAACAGTCAATGCACCAGGTTTCGGTACTTAAAAATGTATACAATCCCGTAATTCGTGCTTGTTATCTTTAATTTCTATTCCTACACGTTTTTGGGGATCAAACCTGGAGGGAATACACGTGTGTGTAAACCCACCCCAGTTTCATAGCAGTACAACATACATGTAAGAACAAATTTGAAAAAAAGTTTTTCATCTGATCTGCGATTGCAACATACTTTATATGACACAGTTTGGCAAAATAGTCTATGCACTGTAAGTTAAATAATATGTTTGAGTGAAATTTTCTAATATCATATTTCTGAGTTGATCCAATTTATGAACATGATGAATCTGCCATTTACATTTGAGATACTGTAATGTTAATCCGTACACATAATACAATCTGATTACAGAAGTTCGTCATTTCATTTAGTTAAAAAATCTCCATTAATCACCAAGGATAAAGCATTTAAACTTTGTTAATGTGTTGAGCTCAACATAATTATTTCTCAATTGATCTGCCAGGAATTGATTAAAACCGTGTTTTCATCACTTAAACAGCAACAGCAGTGATGAATATTCAAATAAATCGATTTGAAACATGTGAACAAGAGCGAATGCAAGTTCTCATCAATTTCTCAGCATATTATGAACATGAGCCACTTTATATGTCTATATAATGCGGAATAAAAGATATATACGATGCTGAAGAAGTGTTTTATTTGATAGATGATATATTAAGTTCTCCTTAATAACATAATGAACTACACAGTGCATACCTCAACACGTTTACTGTTTCAGCATAATTATTGCAAGTTTTTTTTTGCACCAATACTAAATTATATAAATAACAATAAATACAAATCAAGGTAAAACCAACCAAAAGGGATTTACATATTCTAAAAAAAAACATATTTACAGTTTTGTTACTTTGAATATAATTGAAGACGTCTTATTTTGGAAACAGTTCTTATTTCAAATACGTGTTATTTGCATTATGTAGTTCAATTATTTGCCCAACTTAATCTATAACTGAAAACTATGCCTGTCGTAAATAAATACAAAAGCGAACTAGTGGTATTAGTTTAATACTGTCTCAGCTTATTAAATTTTGAAATTGGATAGTTGGTTTATTTTGTCATATAATATGATTGAGCCAATGTATCATTTGTAATTATGTTGTTGGCTTAGAAGTTTAATAATACACTCAGACATTTGAAATATTGCTGATATAAACTGGGTAATCATCAGGCTTTGTATATCCAATTCCACTGAAGAGAATTATTTTCTGCGGGAAAAAGACCCTAACATGTTTTTAAATCATTTTTTGTATAGTCTTGTTTTCTTTAAGAATATCCAAACATCCAGTAGCTTTCATGCACTTGTATGTAATGAAACATACTGCATCTTGGTATAGTTTTAGGAATTATACATGTATATGAAATATAACTCGCAATCAATGTAAACCTATAGACAAGACATATAGCTTTATATACTGTACAACTCTAAGAAAATGTATACATTAACAGTCGAAGCTATTGCAAACTGAAAAGGGTGAAAACATATTCATTCCAAATACTCATCCCATGTTCATATATATCCCATATTTACTCTATGGTCTCATTGGAAAATACAATTCTTATTACGTCCTTCACAATTAACTTGCCGCAACATTCATGATTAATCTTAATTGCTTTCTTCCTTTTGTTTTGTAAATGGTTTTTCTTCTCCCATTTTATGAGGTTTTTTTCATTTAAATATATGCTGCCGTTTACATAGGGTATACCTTTTCATACATGCATTGGCAATTGGATGCAAATCAAATTTAATTTGCAATATAGCTTGACTAATATATGCTATGTTCTGATTCTGTCGTTGTCATTAGATGAGCGGTTTGTAGTGACGCAATATGACATTATAGTTTCCGCATTAATTAGATTTTACAACCTGTATAACAAATTAGGAAACTGTATTCTACATAAGTCCAATCATAGTACCATCAGTTACCGCTGTAAAGTTTTTAATGGATTTAAATGTGTTATACATTTGTATTAGTGTACATACATTGACATAGGCATACTATTACAAATCGACATGTACTATTTAATAATGTTGTGAAATATCGACTTTGATGAAAACGGATATATCTTGCATTTACTCATACTCATATATTTGTAACTGACCATTTTGCTCCATGATAATAAGTTGAAGAAAGAAAATATACCCTTCAATAAAAGCAGCAATGCATATTATTTATTCAAAGAGATTAGGTAAGTTACACTGTTACACACCGACGCATTTTTTTCTGGAATTGTCTATCTCATGAATAGATTACCTTAAATGAGCTAGGAAAATCTTTCGGAATCTAGGGTTTGCATTCCTCTTGAATACAATGAACAAACTTCAACTATAATTGAACGTTTAATTAATGTTATTTATTATGCCGAATCTTTATTTGAGGACCAATTTGTTGTTATGTCCTACATCTATATGTTATAAATATATGACTTAGACGACAAATCACCCTATATATAAAGATACGTAAATGATTAGTATGAACCACAATGTTTCTCCGAAAAAAGTGACACACGATATAGAATTGTATTTAAACGTGTTACAGGCGATTGATACATACTCAAAAAATGATGTTTTCTTCCTGTTTTCGATGATTTGTTTCTCAAGAATGCTTAAAAGCATTTCAATCATGTTTATTACATTCTTAAGGTATACTTACCACCCGCACCCTCTAAATAAAACAAAAGATTGAATACAATGTATATGATCAAATATAAAACAAGAGAATATATTGCATCAGTATCTGTTTGATAGTATAGTTTTTCCATGGTTGTGTGACATGTTTAATCTGCAGTTTTATATATAATGAAATGTCTGTTCCAAGCCAGGAATATGAAAGTTGTTTTTAATACATTAGATGTTTTGATCTTTTATTTTGACACTCTACAAATGACATTCGGTTATGAATTTGCTTTGCCTGTTGTAGGGTTTTGTGTCAATTCTATAGGAATATAAAAAGAAGAAATCTATGCGTTTAAAATATTCAGTCTGATTTAACACAAAAACAATAACTCGTTTTTTTAGGAATATTTTAAACGTAACACATCCTGTCAATACTGACATGGTCGCGAGCATATCATGTTTACATATATATGAAGGCATAAATAGAGTTTCACACAACATTCTTCTATGGCCCAATATATTTTTTGGCGTTAATTTAACACGCGATACATGTAGTTTTTAACAATACAATTATTTGATTACCAAGCAGCAAAATGAAAAGACATAGTTCGATACAGTGTTTTTATTTTTGTTATAATCAATTGCATCTGAAATATGTGCACTTTCTTAAATCAATTTTATTATCATTAGAACTGACATCATAAATGTCATCATTAAAGATGATTATTCAAAAAGGTCAGACAACAAATCAGGGAGAAATGGGTCAAAAAAATTCCAATCATAATAAATAACCAACAACATTCGGATTTAAATAATCAAAAGTTGCACTATTCATCATATCAGTAAGATTCAGACGTTGACCTTTGAAATAAAGATTACTTTCAAAAGTATATAACGGAAGACACCTAATAACATAGGTAATAAAAACTTGATTTATATTAAGAAGACTTTGACTGTAGACAGTAATGTCAAATTACAGATACGGCATAGCAATTGAAAATATATGTGATGCCAATCTAATAAAAGACGGAAGATGGTTAAAATGATCATTTGATTTATTATTACTTAGACTTGTATGATTAGGTATACACTCTACAAAATAGTCATAGATATGCACGTAAGTGAATGTATTGCTTTTATCAATTTCGTTTGGAGTCTAGATATAGAGATTTTTTATTAATGTTCCAAAAATACACGTAAGCTTTTCTTCTGCAAACATTTCACAATTTTTAACGCATCAAATTAAGAAACAACGACGCCTTAAAAAATAACCGCTTAAAACGTTATCAAACAGAGAAGTATGGTTTATAACGCAATGTAATCAACGTTTCGAATATTGTTAGTTCAATAACAATAATTGGTTGATCATTGCTTTATGTCTTTATCTAAATTCCCGAAAAAAATAAATCCAAAATTAAGATATCTGGAAAGCTGAAAAGTAGTCTGATAAAATTTTATTCCGATTTTGTAGTTTTCTAAAATATGAGATTGATGACTTTGTGAATGAATTAAGGCAACAGTAGTATACCACTGTTCGAAATTCATAAATCGATAGAGAAAAAAAAAACAAATCCGGGTTACAAACTAAAACTGAGGGAAACGCATCAAATATAAGAAAATTACGACACAACAGAAACCCAACATTAAAATGTAACAAACACAGGAACGAACTATAATATAACAGTGACCATTTCCTTGACTTGGTACAGGGCATTTTAAAATAAAAATGGTGGGTTGAACTTGGTTTTGTGCCATTACATTCGGATTTAAATACCAAGATTGGCACTGTTCATCATCAGTAAGATTCAGAAAGTGACTTTTGGAATAAAAAAAAACTTTGACTACAGACAAAAGGTTCAAGTTACAAATACGGCCTAGGAAATGCAATTATATATGATTCTAGTCTGATAGGACACAGCAGATGTTTAAACCTGTGATGAGATTTACACAATAAGGCAAACGCACTACGAAATTTTGCATGGACGTGCACATGCATGTATGTTTTAATCAATGGTGTTTGGAGTTTACAAAAAGAGGTTTTTGGTCGCGTGTAACACAAATATTATTCATGAATGTTTCTTTTGCAAATATATCAGTATTTCAATGTATTATACCAAGGAACAACGAAGCATTTTGAAAAGGGCTCTGACACATGCATTTCCAAAAACAAAAAACTCTCAATTTCAAATGTATCAAACAAAAATAGGTTGATCAGTAAGTTATGAGTGTGTCTGAATTTATTAACGAAACAATTCAAACCTTTGATATATAAATAGTGGACATGTAGTCTTATTAGTAATTACCCCGATTTTCATAACAACATTGTTGGCACATATATCTAGTCAACGCACCTGGTCTTGCTCCTCTCAGAGGTTAAATTATCCTCATGTTGTGTTCTGACATTTGATCTTCAGTTAACTAATTATGCCTATTTGTTGACACTAAGGCAAGTTGAATGCTGTTTCCAACAAGTTAATTGCTGCCTGTTTGACAGTTTCTTGTACGGCACTTTTGTTTATTCTTCTTTTTCAATACTTTGTCGTTGTTATATAGTAGATGCAAAACAAAATTATTCAGCGCTATATAATTTGTAGAATTAATTTATAAAAGAAGAATCATCAAGATGAAAAATAACATCGTTTTGATAATTTGATGGTCAAGCAACAAACAGAGAAAACAAAATATATTATATTGATTGTTCCATAATCCTTAGCCTAAGAATGTAGCTTACTTTTAAAAGCATTTTATGTTACTAGCATTATAACTTGCAAAGTGAAATAAACCTTCCAATGCAATAATGTTGAAAGGTGAGCCATTAATTTAATTAATTAATTTGATAAAAAAGAAAAAAAAAAGCACGGGTAAACAACATTTCCAAGCTTTATGAAAAATTCAATACAAAATGGCTTAGATGGTCATAAAAAGCGCAGTTAATAGAATCAATTAAATCCAGACATTGACCTTTGAATTAAAGATTACTTTAAACATTATATAGCGATGGACACCTAATTACATCGGTTATAAACTGTTGATTTACATTAAGAAGGCGTTGCCCACAGACAGCACTGTCACATTAGAGCTGCAGTTAAGCAATTGAATAGTATTACTGGTGTCAATCTGATAACACAAAGCTTATGAATACAACTAATCGTTTTATTTATGATTGCTATTTTTTTCATAATAAGACCAAGAAATACGCTAGTATATGATAGTTATCTTATTATTTTAATTTTACACATATTATGAGATTTGAACATCGGTTTAATAATGTTTGCCTTTTAAGGTGGTAGACCTTGGTTCAGGGAGATAACTCTTTACATCAGTTATGTGTTTGTTCAAGTCAAGTTTCATCAATGTTTTTCAAGCATTTACCTGAAACAGATTGGAAATAATCTATGTAACCTAGAAGCTTAGAATATATTTATGAAATCGGTTGACACAAACGTACTGATGATTTTAAGAGTTATTTCCCTTAACCTAGGTCTACCTCCTTAACATGCCTCATTCGGTTCCAAATCCGGCTTTTCGACCTCTTAATTGTAAGCTTTTCTTATAAGATATACTATATGACATGAATGCGTTCTTAAATATTTAACTCTTGATTTCAGTTATATGTTTTAAACACAAAATTATGGTTTTGTTTGCCTTCGTTTTTCACACAAAACAAACTAAAAGATAAATAACCCTTTCATCTTGATTTCCCTATTTTATGTACTCAATACAAACCAATTGCACTTAATATTATTATAATAATTTTTAATGCATTTACCTTCATGACTATTGTTACAAAAAATTAAACAAACACAAAATTTATTACACAACCCTAAAAAGAGTAGTGATGTACGTTATTGCAAATATTCGATATGTTATACATATATAAACTAGTATGCAATTTCTCAAATAAATATGTTGTTTTCAGAGTGAGGTGAAGACATATACATGATATACCAATAAAAGGAAGTTAGAATGAAGAATATAGTATTAAATATCGCAAGGGAACACAAAAACATTTTAACTGAAACTCACGTTCACTAAAATGCTAAATATAGAGACAATAGCAAAATTCCTAGTCGTATTTATCAGGAATTGCATGCTTTTGGTTAGTACATACCATGCATTCGTTCATATAACATTGCAGTAAATGTTGATGCCGATGTTATCATGTTTGACTGACTGTTCATTTAATTGTATTTCAATGTTAAGTTGTACTGTGCAATAAAGCATTCATTAACTAGATTTTAGAGACAAGCATCGTGAATGTTAATTGCAAATTTAGTTCATTTATCGACTTTATCTAAACCATTTAACAATATCTGCAATTTCTACTCACTTTTCAATACTTATATTTCTTCATATAGCTTATAAATGTTATCTTTTGTAATTTAAAGACTGAAGTCCGTCAGGATAGTGGAAAAAAATGACAATCTGAGGTCGCAGAGTCCCGTAAACATAAAAGTTAGCCATGGTGTTGTCAGTTTATTTTTGGATTTATGACTGTCCCTCTGGTATCTTTCGTCCCTCTTTTTCGTACTATTACGGGAACTATTCAACTTGTAGGTGATGAAATTAATGTTTATTTTGAAAAAGGATTTTTCGATATGACGGTAGCTTTAAAACCTACAATTAAGTCAATGAACTATTAAGTCATAAATATGTTAGATGTAGAAAAAGAGGTTGAACATGTTTAGAAAAAAACCAGCACAATTGTATGCCTGTGTTAGTAAACAAAGGTATTTTACGATTACCAGTTAAACTGACCGTTTAGTATGCCATCAAGAGCCAAGCCCTGTTCCATTTCTATAACAACTCGAAAAGTGTGAGAATAGAAACATGGAGAAAACATGTATATGCAAAGCTAGGTGAAATCGGAAACATATTTAACAGACGGCTACAATGTTGTATAATGTCTGTTAAATATCGATTTGAAGAGTTAAATTTAACATGTTTAACTTAAATGGAAGTTAGTTTTTTTCTGTGAACAGTTTATTTCGTAGATGATGGAAATTGTGTCAAATACGTTATGTGCTTCTGACATATCTGTAGTGGGGTAATTATTTGTTTTTCCCATGTAATGTTTCACATTGTTAAACAAAATGTTACTATGGTTACATTATTATTCGTTAGATACCCATTTTCGTTGGTTTCGTGGGTACATGTGAACCACGATTTTTAAATGTTCAACAAATAATAAATGTTCTATAGGTCT
The DNA here is from genome assembly GCF_965363235.1 of Mytilus galloprovincialis. NCBI lineage: Eukaryota > Metazoa > Mollusca > Bivalvia > Mytilida > Mytilidae > Mytilus > Mytilus galloprovincialis. Next base: position 55,679,918 of record NC_134845.1, on the reverse strand, counting down.
TGTATTCAGAGATTGGTAAAACCACGAAAATAGAAATCCATGAAAATATTAGTTTACCTCGATCCACGAAAATTGATACCCATGAAAACATATCCATTAGATATCTAAATAAGACTGTGATTCCATGGTAATATTTTCACGATTAGTAGTGTGTAATTAGTACAATGTCAGAGTAAAAACAATCACTAGTTGTCGAGACACGTTAATTGATTGATTTCCTGGAATTGATCGATGACAATGTAGACCGTTAACACACAGGAAGTTTATACCGATCCTATCAACGTACTAGAACCCATTTCAGCAAAGAAAATTTTGTTTACTTATCTATCTCAATTTTGGAAAGAAGTAAAGATAGGAAACAATGTTACGTTAACATGGTTAAGTTTACTGGTTTTGATCGAATATGTTGATATTGTGCACTTCTAGTATAATTATCGTTGTTTTATTTAACACAAAAAATCATGTTAGTCATCATGAGGGCTATAAAACTATGCAATTGAAATTATAAAAAAAAAACACTTTGGTATTGACGAATATTATTCAGGACAACACATTTGAAATATTTCTATAAAGGAAGAGTAGTGTTAAGTTACAGCTTATAGTACGGCGGCTTTGTGAAAAATTGTGCACATCCTGCTACAAGCATGAAATTTGGCAGAGACCTTCCTCAACTATTTCTCTTTCATTTCAGATAGGGAGGCATTTGAAAAAAAATGTCTCACTTCCGGTAAAATCCAAAATGGCGGACATCATACTTAAATTAGCCCAATATCGAAGGCTAATATGTGAAAAGGTGTTATTAACATGCTACTATCATAATATTTGGTACAAACCTTAGTTTTGTACTACGTTTGGATATATGATATAGATAAGATGTCTTCAAAAACCCTACTTCCGGTAAAATCAAACATGGCAGATATAGTACTACAATAAGCTTATTTTTAGGTAGGATAATTGAAATGTGTTTTAAAGTATTGCTACTATCATTATATTGTGCAGGAACCTTTCTTTGGTGCATCTCATGAATACAATGTATAAGACATATGTTTTTAAATCCCTTACTTCCGGTAATATCCAATATGGCGGACATAGAAATATTGATAATTTTTCATTTTTATATTCAACTTTTTTCAAACAGTAAATAAAATGAATTTTTTGGGGTTGTCATAAAACTTTTGGCTTTAAGTCATCCTCAAAACCACTAATTCTAATCAATTGTATATGATTCAATACAAAATTAACACTTCCGGTAAAAAAACAATATGGCGAAAATTACAAAGATGAGTCCTCAATCCATATATTCGATGTAGAGTTTTGGATAGATTGATTAAAACAAAATAAAATCACTAAAATTGTTAAACATCTTTAGAATGACTTATTTGTGGCCGCATATACATGTTTACTCACAATCGGAGAGCTTATTTCCCAAATTTACAAAGATCGTGGTATTGTTTCCTACATCTGTAATGTACAAGCTCCTGATAAGATTAAGAGGCCTCACAAAGGAGTTGTTGAAAAGGGTGACATGGATAATATTTTCCCCTTCGCCATTCATAAGGGATGGACTAGTTAGAAAAGGAACCAATACCAAGCTTGTTACTCATTCACATCCTCCATGGTATATTGCACGTTTTACTTGCTGAAAAAGAATAAACAGAGTCGTGGGAATAGCCTCAATAAGTATTTCCTCTTCTAAAAACACATTTGTTCTTGGTTCGTTAACCCCATCTGATAAGTTTGTGCGATCGTACAACAAAACCACGTATCGTTCTATCAATGACATTGTCAAATCCATATCTGGTGATGTTGGCTCATCAATCATCATTCTAAATGATAGAGTCACATCTTTAAACACCATCCATTTCACCAACGCAGTTCCTTTTCCAGCAAACGTGTAATATCTCAATGCCTAGTGTATTTGAAAGGTCATGGATAGATATATATCTGAAGCTTTTCCCACTTTCAACTGCAAGCCAAAGTTTGTCTGCCCCTAGGTCACTGAAAAGCGAAACCGCAATGACAGTAACATCAGTATCGAATGTTCGAGTCATGACTCAGTTAAGTCTGTGTTTCACTGCATCAGACACATGCATCTTGATTCAAGTGTCATCCTCTTTACGTGAACATGTTGCTAAGCTTGAAACATCACCATGTGATGGATAGCACAGAACATCCTGAGTAATTTTTACTACAACTACCTTTCCTTCAAAATCTATCAAGCAAGCTGTTGCGAATGAAAACTTACAAATTCTTTGTAATTGTCGTAATCTTGTTTTGACTCTTGATTCGTCAGTGTATTCCCTTTCCCCTAAATGTAGCTCTTGCTTCTTATAACAAATGTTCAGGATATTCTATCTTATCTACCTCGAGATGTATTTCAAGTTTATCACCATGTTCACATTAAGTGGCTGACAATATAATCATGGTGCATGTGTTTAATGCAATGAACCATGAACTTGCACGAGTCATGATTCGAATAGTCGTTATTGTTTCGCTATTCCGTGACAGGGGTAGACGAACTATGGATTTTGTTTGGGAGGGCAAAAAGCTTTGGATAAATATATTTACAAATGCACCTGGCAATGAGTGATTACACATACTTATTGTGCTCCATGTATTTACCGGTTGTGATATGGTTCTCTGATTGCTTGAAAAGGAAAATAAGACTGCGCGGGAGACATTGATGGCATTTGAAGATGTGACTTTGACATAAAGAATGATGATTGATCAGCCTAAATCATCGTGGCTTAACTGTAAGATCACACAAACTTATCAGATGGGGTAAACATGGTTAACGAATCAAGAAAATAACTATTTGCGCAAAAGGGAAGACTAATTGAGGGTAAAAACAGCTTACATCTCGCTCGTTGATCAACGATGGAATGTGGAGCCATAGCATGGGACCCCAACATGGTAACAAACATAAATAAGCTAGAAAGGATACAACGTCAAGCGGCAAGATTTATCACCATAGGTTACAAGTCAAGAGAGAACGGGTGTATTTCCAATAAACTTGCCAAACTGGAACTACAAGACCTCCAGACAATTGCAAGACGAACAAGCTAGAAGTTGATATTTATGTACAAAATGGTTTAGGGGCTGATTCCCGCTATTGAAACAGACGCATTTCTCCAAAAAGCACGTCCTAAGAGAAACATAACTGCAAAAAAGTTCGAAGAATACCACGCAACAATATTGTGGAAAAGCAAGTAAAGAATCACTCTAAGTGTTTTGACATTCAACTAAGCAAAACACCACAATACTCAAACTCATTCTTTGTAAAGACAGTGATGGCGTCGAATCAGCAAGACGACACTGTATTGCGCACATCAAGCGTATAGAGCGTCAACTCTGCTCTTACTCCTCGTCAATAAATCGGCGGCGCTCTCTAAAACCGTTATATAAAAGCCAGAATTTGTATTGACAACGCATTCATACAGATGCAGATACAGAGGATGTCGCGGTCGTTGTTAATGTGGAAAATCGGGTCTCTCGTGCACCGTTTTGTTTACATGTGGTGGTGACTGTGAATAAACATGTATTTTCAGCCAAATAGTAATAATTTGAAAAAATGTTTTAGTACTTCAATAATTTTATTTTGTTTTAACCAATCTATCTAAAACTCTAAATCAAAGATATGTATTGAGGACTCATTTTTGAAATTTCCACCATTTTGTTTTTTTTTTAATACCGGAAGTGTGATTTCAAAATTTACATTAGAAAACAATTAGTGGGTTTGAGTATAACTAGAAGCCAATAGTTTAATAACAAGCAAAAAAAAAAAAACCCAATAAAAAACATTTTGATATTTCTATGTCCGCCATTCTAAAATTTACCGGAAGTAAGGTTTTTAAAAAAGATATGTCTTATACATTGTATCCATGAGAGGCACAGAAGAAAAGTTCCTGCCCAGTATAATGATAGTAGCAATACATTAAAACACATTTCAATTACCCTCCCTAAAAAAAAGCTTATTCTAGTACTATATCCGCCATGTTGGATTTTACCGGAAGTAGGGGTTTCGAAGACATCTTATCTATATCATATATCCAAAAGTAGTACAAAACAAAGGTTGATGCCAAATATTATGTTAGTGGCATGATAATAACACCTTTTCACTTAATGGCCTTCGATATAGGGCTGATTTAAGTATGATGTCCGCCATTTTGGATTATACCGGAAGTGAGACATTTTTTTAAAACGCCTCCCTATCTGAAATGAAAGAGTAATAGTTGAGAAAGATCTATGCCAAATTTCATGTTTGTAGCAGGATGTGCACAATTCGTCTGAAATATGCTTGTAGCCGCCGGACTATTACAGCGACGTTGAAAAACATCTAACATTAACAGATTCAAACTTATGTGTGTTAATAATGGACGTTTGAACAAACCGCAACACTGTGCAATACCTTTCTTGAAACTTACTTGAAATGCTCACAACTCTGAAGAAAAGGTTGTTATCTTAGATAACGATCAACCAATTTGATTTCTCATTTAGACCATTGGCTGTTCAAGCCTGATTAAAATGTCTATTGAGACGAATTTGAATTCAAATGAAGAATTTTTCCAATTGAAAATAAATGCATTTTATATCAAATTATTTGTATGGATAAATTGTATGTCTTTATAACATCTTTTTTGATGTTTTGTTGATTAGAAACTTCAAACACGAAACAACTTAAATTTCTTGAAATTTGAAAACTTGACAGAAAGATGCTTATTTATTTAACTTGAGAAATGTCTGCAAAAAAGTCTGTCTTATTAAGAAATTTGTAAAGTACACATGGTTTTGTTAAAACAACATTTGTTTACCAATATTTATTGCAACTTGATTAAACAGATACAAACTTAAGACAAAAACACAACTGAGAGAGTTGCATAAACGACAGGCTAAGCATCTTCTGTGTATAAAACATCGGCTTATAACTTTTTTGGCAATCGTAAGTACTTTGATTTGACTTAATCCTCTTCTTTACTTGTGGAACATAGGGATGACACAGTCGCTTTCCATCTTACTCTATGTTGGGCTCTTTTTTTTTTTCGCTTCGTTCAGGTTTATCCAATTTCCTCCAGTTCCTTGTGCATCGATCCTCTCCAGCTGTGAGAAGGTCTTCCCAGTCTCCGATGTCCTTGGGGATTCCTTTATAATGCCTGTCTAGTGATGGTACATATAAGTTTCCTCAAAGTGTGCCCAATACATTGTCAAGTTCTCCTCTTTAGCTGTTTAATTGCTGGTTCTTGGTTGGTTCTTTCTCATAAGCATTTGTTACTAATGGTTTCTGGCCAACAAAATATGCAAATTTGGCGCAGGCATTTGTTGATAAAAACCTGAATTTGATGTTGTACCCCTTAAGTCTCCAGGTCCAGATGGGAGTCATAAGCGTTGGCTAGCAGGTTATCTAGTGAAAGGAAACCTTGATTAATTGTAAGTACATCACAGTCCAAATTTGATAGCATTTAATAAGATCCTTCATACAACAAATTGACAAAACCTGTTGTTTTCAGATGAATTATCAAACTTATGAATCGATTAATCAAACTTATGAATCGATTATATCATGTTTATCTCAAGTCAAAATTTATCTTCTCAAATATAATATATAAAATAGTTGCCAAACACATATGGAATCTAAATCAGTATATAAAACTCGTCATGTTCGTATGTATATGTATTAACATACGATATGTTTCATCATTTACCTTTGTTTAATACAGTGTGGTCTAAACATTATCTGTTTAATTTCCCAATAGATCATTGTATCATTCTATATTTTTATAAATTAGTGTCATTATACGATGGGTGAGTAGCAAGTTTCCCCTGCAAGTGTTTTGTCAACCTAATTTAAGCCTGAAAGCATTATCCGACACATGTCCGATATAATCATCTTGCGAGGAATAATATTCTATTGTTTGATCGTAACATAATTATCTCAGAAATTGACTGAAATCAGTGTGAGAATTAATAATGTATACAAAATGATTGAGATGGAAAAGATGAGTTTTATCATAGTGTTAAAACACAATGACAGACAAAATCCAGGAAAGTTCTTGAGATAAATGTAGGCACTTTGTTTGTATTTTATTAAACAGAACTACAAGACATGAATTGGAAAATCAAAAGCAACAAAACAAGTACATGTTAAAAACAAAAACATCAATTAAATTATTATGTACAACCAACTAGATTACAACTTTTAATAGTCAAGTTATACAAATAATCTGAAAACCTGCATCACCCTATCATCGATTCGTGCATTTAGTTATGATCTTGGTAAAAACAATAATAATTGGTCGTACCAATTGTTTTACATTGTCAAATGTCTTAACACAAAGACATACATATCATACTGACGAATAACATTACTACAGTTTATTTCTGATCAATCATTATTGTGTTCTTTTACTTGGATTTTAATTTATTTCATGTAGCTTACATTTGACTACATATTTTATTTAACTTCAAATCATTGTTTAAAAACAAAATTATCAACAGAAAGTAACTATCTACAGTACTGTTTGCAATACAATTTGCGAAAACAGATATCGGTAATGTTTATAAAAGGCCAATACAAAGAGAAAAAAAAGTAGAACATTCATTGAATATCAATCCTTCCCTTTTCAGAAATGTCGTAAACATGTAAAACCCGTGTCCGATTTATTCCATAAGTGTTGTCACTTAGTGTATCGTGGACTATGGTGTAATTTATTGAAATACGTCTGTAAAATACAAATGGGGTTGACAAAATTTTAATGCAAACAAACAAAAGGAAAACAAATGTGCAGACATATTTACATTTTATAGTATTTTTACTGTAACGATGAACTTATACAGTAGGTAAATATATCCAAATATATATTTATTTTAATAAGTTATTTTTTTATTAGATTTGTGTTTTGTTTTTTATTGCCCTTCAGTCTTCTTTTGTTTTGTTGTTTTCTTCTTATAACTGATGTGTTTTCCTCGATTTTACTTTGTTACCCGGATCTGTTTTTTGTCAATCGATTTATGATTTTTAAGTAGCGGTATACTACTGTTACCTTATTTTTCAGGAAACTGTAAAACTATTCTTTCAACAGCATCTTAACATTCTCTACCTAGACCTTTGCAGAAGTCTTTCTCATGTAAAACTCAGACACAACTTGAAAAACTATATCAATCACCATCCTAGATACATCCCAATATACAATGAATATACAATGAAATTTATTCTAAATCTTGTATTGCTGTTTAAGAAATACATACTAAAGGCAAAAATATACTTAAAGCAATACCAGTATACCAAAACACAATTTCAATTTATCAAATTTGAACACACAATCAAGGTAAATTAAACTCCAAGGGGATTTGCATGTTCTCAACGAAAGAAAGAAGAGCTCTTGACAATCGACAGCGAAATCGTTTAAACCAATGCATGCCCAACCTTTATGGCGAATTGTCACGTTCAGTTGTCATTGTTTATTAATATACTGTACTTTCTATTCAATTACTGATCAGGGATATTTGTTTCCGACAGATAACGTATGTCAAGACATGTTACATATATTTGAATGCTGTTGCTCATCTTTTACATTTGGTTATAATTAATCCGTCTGTGCACGCTGTTCAGCCATCAAATGAACACAAAAATAGGTCAATAATTATAAATAACAATTTATATAAGGTCTTAAATAATCAGACATATCATGCGGTGCATCATATAAATAAGATCAAGATAATAACCTTTGAATTAAAGATTACTTTAAAAATCAATTCGCAGAAAACACCTACTTACATACGTAAACAAAAACTCTATTAAGAAGGCGTCAGGTGCAGACAGTAAAGTTAAATTACAAATAAGGCTAAGCAATTGAAAATATATATGCTGCCAATGTGCAAAAAGACAGCAGATGGTTGAAACTGATTATTTGAGCAATAATTGATGAGATTTTCAAAATAAGGCAAGCACTCTACGAAATGTTGATGAATATGCATGTTCAATGTTGTTTGTGGTCTAGACATAGAGCTGTTTGGTCGAACTTTCCCATACTAATATTATATGTTAATTTTTAGTTTGCAAACATATCAATAATGCAATGTTTTATACCAAGAACAACGTAGCCTTTTAAAAAGCCTTCTAACGTTAAAGTCTACGAACAGACCTATGGCTGTTCTAGTGTTTCTTGTTCGTTGTTTTATGATTATTCATTTCTTTTGTTACTTCGTCATTCTCCTAAAAGATGCATAAAAATTCAATACTTAAGTTATACTGTGCACTAAAGTATTCATTAACCAGATCTTAGAGATAAGCAGCATGAATGTTACATGCAAATTTCTGAATACATTCATCAACTTTCAGTTTATACAAGTGTTAGTAAACAAAAGGATTCATTTTAATATTAAACTTATCGCTGAGTATGCAAAACAGGTCCCCACCATGATCAATTTTTTCTGTGATTGTATGTTGTATGTATTTACATCTCGTTTCACATGTGAATATGACGAGGTGTTTTTAAATAAAGCATTTTGTAATTGTAATTGTAATATATTACCACTAAAATAGTTGGAGAATAAAAACATGGATAAAACATGTATACAAAAAGCAGGAACAAATTGTTAAACACATTTATTTTTGCTGCTACAACGTTTATCCTGGTACACGCACCTTTGATACCTAATTATAAGTTTGTTAAATAGAGATTACAAGTATTTAATTTAACTTATCGGAAGTTTAAATTGTCCCCCCTGTGTGTATGTACATATATTTTCGTTTGTGATGGGGTCTTTGTCAAATGTTTCAATTGTTTATGATATATCTTTTTATTTGGGTAAATATTTGAGACCGTTTTACCTTTATTATACTACTCATAGTAAAAAAAATACTATATATCTTACCAATAGATATATGAGGATGTGGTGTGAGTGCCAATGAGACAACTCTACATCTAAATGATAATTTAAAAAAAGTAATACTAATACTATAATGTCACGATAAATACAAAATGCAGTGTATAACTAGTCTAATATCAGAGTGAAAACAATCACGAGTTAACGAGACAAGTAAATTGCTTGATTTCCTAGAATTGGTAGAGTACAATGTAAACAGTTTAAACACAGGACGTTTATTCAGCAACTAACAATTTTCTAGAATGAATTTCAGCGAGAAAAAAAAGTAGTTTTGCTTATCTATCTTGATAGCTGAGAGAAGCTGAAACACAGTAACGTAAAGGATTTATTCAGTCTAGTATATGTTGATATTGTGTACTTTTAGTACACATTCATATCGTTGTTTATTTAACAAAAAAGTCTTTAAATACATCATGTCGGCTATAAAGCAGTGCACTAAAAAGACACTTTGGTATTGAGCAATATAATACACAACAACACACTTAAAATAATAATACAACAGAAGAGCATTGTCAAGTTAAAGAGATGTGTATATATCATGTGGAAAATAAACTTTAGCATTCACAGATTCAATCTTCTATATGTTAATAAAGAACGTTTTCAACAAGCTACACCAATCGGCCATACTTTTTTAGAAAGTTTACTCGGAATGGTAACACGACAAGTTTATTATCTAAGATAACGATCAATCAAATTGATATCTTGTTTAGACCCGTGACCATTCAAGCATGATTGAAATGTCTTATGAGACGAATTTAAATTAAAATGAAGAATGTTTCCAATTGAAAATAATTGCATTTTATATTAAGTTATTTGTATGGATAAATTGTACGTCTTTATAACATTTACTTTACTATTTTGTTGATTAGAAACTTCATACAAATAACTTCTTCAATTTCTTAAATTTCTTGAAATTTGGAAACTTTAAAGGCAGTTGCCTATTATTAAAATTAATGTCTGCTAAAATGATTGTCTTTTCAGTTGGTTTTCCCGTTTGCATGATTTTACGCTAGTAATTGTTTGGGCCTTTAATAGCTTGTTGTTCGGTGTGCGCCACGCCTCCGTGTTGAAGGTCATATCTTGACCTTTGGTGGTTTATTTTTATGAATTGTTACTTGAATTGAGAGTTGTCTCATTGGTACTCATACCACATCTTCCTGCATATATTCGTAAAGTACAGACTTTTTTTTTTGTTATTAATGTTTAAATCTTGCAAACTGAATATACATATACAAATCCAAGACAAAAACACAACTGAGATAATTGCACGAACGTCAGACTAAGCGTCCTCTGTTCACTAATTGTATGGAATCATTACAAGGCTACGCTTTGAGATTTTGACAAATTTCATTAAAGCAGATCCGAAGAACGACTACAATGTACTCTTTGCTATGATTTCAAGATAAATGGACCACTTTAAAGAAAATTGTTTATATTTATGCATGTTCTTATAATCAGTTCTGGTTTACTGCAACATTTTTTCTTTTGAGTAATCGGTATTACCTGATAAGAATATTTTCAAATTCGTGTAATCATATACAGTTTGTATGACAGCAAATAGTTCATCGATGTTTACGGTTCAATTCAATTGAAAAGAAATATGTTAGACATAGGTGTAATGTGAGTCGATAGCGTGGGTTTATTAAACAGCATTTATTTCTACATAAGTTTAGTTTTAAATTTTAAATCTCAAGAATTCTTTAGCTACCTCGTACATTATTTATAAATTATGAATTAGTATAGAGTTATTATTCTTTACAAGATTTATCGAACAGTCGAGTACTATCAGATCTGAACTTTGCATCTTTTTTTCTGTTCATGTTGTTTGGTTTTACACTGGACCGCCTGTATCTTATTTGCCGCTACTCATTAAAGATGCATTTACTAGTTGTATTATTTTTGTCGATTATTAGTACATCACAGTCCAAAGATAACAATTATTATTAGTCTTTATACAACAAATTAACTATACTTGGGCTTTTTGATAACATGTTAATCTTCATATCACATTTTATCTATTAACTTCAATATGAAAAATAGTTGACAAAAACATGTCCAATTTAAATCAGTATATAAAACTCGTATGTATCTGCATTAACAGACACAAGTACGATATGTTTGTTCATTCATCTTTGTGAAATACATTTCTGCTCAAAATTGTCCGCTAGATTTCCCAATGGATTGTATAATTCTATATTTTTATAAATTAGTGTCATTATACGATGATTGAGTGTCAAGTTTTCCCTGCAAGTGTTTTGTCAATCTTATATCAGCTTAAAAGCATTATCAGATAGATCATCTTGCGAAGAATTACATTATATTGTTTAATCGTTTCACAATTATCTCAGAAATTGACTGAAATCAGTGTGAGAATTAATAAGGTATATAAAATGAATGAGACTGATAAAAAAGATGAATCTACCATTGTGTTGCAACACAATGACAGACAAATCCTTGAAATACCTTGACATAAAATAAAATTGAGGCACCTTGTTTGCATTATGTTAAACAATCATTCAAAAACGAGGAAAAATCAAAACCAACAAGACAGGTTCATGTTTAAAACAAAAACAAAACATCAAATAAATTACCCTGTACTAGTTTACAGCTTTTAAAAATCATATTACACAAATACTGGGAATGAATTTACTTCGGGGGTTATCAAATTTCGTGGATTGCTCAAAAAATGCTTATTGGTGGATAATTGGTTTGTAGATTTGCCAATCTCTGTATACAAAGCGTATTGGAAATATGTTATTCGTTGAACATTTGAATTCGTGGTACCAGCGAAACTTACGAAAATTGGTATCCGAAGAATAATGATGAATCCACAGTAATCGGAATCCCTGCTTGCACCCTATAATTACTTCGTAGTAATGAACTGAGTATTTTTACCTCTCAAATAACATGTCGTAGCAATTGATTTACATTGTCAAGTGATCTAAAATCAAAGAATAATATAACTGTAATTCATTTCTACTCAATCACAATTTTGCTATATACTCTTTAATATCATCATTATCGTTTGACATCTTGCGTTTTATGTTCTTTACATTAGGCTAGAGAATTTTGTGAATTTCTTTGCCAAACATTTTGTAAAGAAAATGTTGCAAATGCATTTAGAAGAAAGTAAAAACCACAAAATAACGAATGACCAGGACAGTGCAAAAACGGAAACATCCTAAGGAGATATCAAAATCAAAAGCTCAAACATATCAATGGAATTGATAACAACTGTTATATTCTTAACTTGGTGCAGGCAATTTCTTACGTAGTCAAATTTTAATATACATGTAGGCAAAAGAAAGAAAGAGAAAGTAGAATTATTTTAATCCTAATTCATCAGTCATTTTTTTGCAGAAATGATGTACAAATTGAAAAAAAAACATACCGATGTATTGTTTTGATGCTATCACTAACCATGTCGTGGCCTATAGAGCGTTACATGTTAACATATATATCTGTAAAATGCAAAGAAGGGAGGTGTTGGCAAGAATTAAATATAAATAAACAAGTGGAATAAATTGTATAGACAAAGTTACACTAAATTGTATATTAATTGTTACAATAAACATATATTCCAAGTAAGTAAAATAAAATATGTGCTGTGTATAGAAGTCTTGTGAGCTTTTCGATTCTTTATTTTAGTAGTTTTGTTTTTAATTTCTTATCATCATATCAACTAACAAAATATCTACACTATTAATGGTTTGTGTTATGAATCAAAACCTAGGTTATCATAATATTAGTGTATGCAGTTTAAAATAAATTATGAATATTAACAATTCGTCTACGTTTGTGGTTTCTTTCGATTTAATAAAAAAAATATTGCCAAAATAAAACTTGCATTACTTTTAATAACAGTAAAAACTCAAATGACTCTGTCGTGGACCGTTGCGCGGTATATTTGCACAAATGATTACTGTGATTGTAATCTAGTACAAAGAAACTGCTAAGATATTCAATGAGTCATAGTTGTTTTCGTGATGCAAATCGACAATCAATCAAGCCGGTAAATTAGAAAATGTTGTTTTTATTTTTACTTCATTATAACAACCGAACACTATGTTGCGTTAATTTGAATTATATCTTAAATCTGCTTCAAAGTTTGTGTCATTGTTTTTCATAGTAAATACATAATTTTATAATAACCGTTTATAATGTCCATGCTGTAGATGTGTTTTAAATGTCAAGAAATTCTTATTGAGTTTTTATTGAATTAAAAAAAAGGGTGATTTCTTTTTTTTTACATATACCATGTTCATCATCTTTGAATACGATGATTATATTTTCTACTTCGGGAAATCTCTTGCAAGAACTAACAAATTGACATCATGACCACAGAACGAAAATAGATGTTTTCCTAAGAAATTTGAAATGACATTACTTTGATTTGCCTGCAACATTGTAAAATGCACTAAGCTACAACTGAACATATAAGATTAAAGCGTTCGCAATGAAAAATGTTATATTCAAGTTTCCACTGAGTTAAGTACATATTACTGTTTTTAAAATCAAAGAGTAATATTTATTGATTTACTGTAATAATTAGTTTTCGATTATTTACAACATCAAACGATCGTTTTTTTTTTCTTCATAATAATTACGAAACAACATTATGTAAAATATAACACGCTTCATCACAATAAAAATAACGCACACACAATGGCACCTGCAGTTTTATTTTATGTTGTTGGCTCATGGAATTAGATATAATAGTCTTTAGAATACATGATGGAAGAAATTGGCAAACACACCCTATATTTAATGCAGCAGATAAACTCATCATAGATACCAGGACTAAAATTTTATATTTACGCCAGACACGCGTTTCGTCTACAAAAGACTCATCAGTGACGGTCGAATCAAAAACAAAAATTAAGGTAAAAAAGAGTACGAAGTTGAAGCGCATTGAGGACCAAAAATTCATAACAGTTTTGCTAAAAACAGCTAAGGTAATCTATTCCTGAGGTAGAAAAGCCTTAGTTTCTCGAAAATTCAAAGTTTTGTTAACAAAAGTTCATATCTCGTAAATCCATTAGAACGATACAAATCGCTAAAATCTCGCATACACCTTGTTTCCTAGCCTCGTACAAATACAGCTGATATTTAAAGACACTAAACAGTTATTGTCTTTATCCTGCAATTAATTCTGCATACTGTTTGTGTTTTGAAAGACACAAAAACTGACATATTAAGCATTTATTTTTGATTTGTAATTCCTTGAGTTTCGTGTAGTAATATCAAAATCACAAATTACGCTGAAGACGGATTCGCAAAAAAAGAATCTCGAATGGTCAACAATAATACATCGCTCAAGGTGAATAATTATTTATGTTAACATGACAACTAATTTCAACAGTAAAAGCAAATAACAAAACATTGTCAAATTTGAAACAGAAGTGTACGAGTTGTCCTACGCTTCAGACTTGACAATCACTAAACGTGCATGCTGAAATTGACATGGTTGATTTTGTAACACAATCATACACATTCAAGTTTTGAAATCGACAATTGTCATTGTCATTGGAATGCAACGCGGATACACATTCTGAGGTCACACAGGTTCACACAATACTCAGTCCGGCAGTGGGCGGAGCTTTAAAGCGATATTTGTATAGTATACAGATACAGCATAGCGATATCTGTAGGGCAGCATCTGTATAGTAGGACACCCAATTGCAGGATAAATTGAGTTAATCCCTTGAAAGAGTGCTATTGGATACTCCGACTCCAAAAGAAATACAAATATCTAAAAGTTTGTTTAGTGATAACAATAATAAAGTCCTAGCAATATATGTTAAGAAAAGACATCTCATATTGAAATATGATTAATTGCTCTATTGTTAATTGCTGAACGTACAGTGTAAAACATGTCATCCATGCACATGTAGTGACACTCTGTGTTTTTGTTAGATATATTTCTTTTTGAATCCTTTTTCAATTGATTTTAATAGTTTGTTATTGTGTTGTATTGTGTCACAGCTTTCCCAGTATAGGGGGAGGATCGGTATCCCGCTTACATGTTAAACCACGCCCCATTTTGTATGTATATGCCTGTCCAAAGTCATATTATTGCCTGTAATTCAGTAGTTTTCGTTTGTTGATGTGATATATATATATATATATATATTTTTCATTTTTTGTATATCAATTAGGCTGTTAGTTTTCTTGTTTTAATTGTTTTACATTTGTTATGTCGGGGCCTTTTATATATAAAGCTCCCGGGATCCGTATAAGCATGTGTTTTGCGTATGAAAAGATTACGAAAGAAGTTTCGGTAACATGGTTTATCGAAGTGCAAACCAAGAGAAAAATTCTAGCTGACCAATCAAGTTCAAGGATTCATAGATATGCAAATCATATAATCATTGATTAGAATTATTAAGGCATAACACAGTGCAAAACTGTAGGTCAGCGTAATGGTTGACAACTTTTCTTAAATATCTACATGGAGCTTTTAAATAACCTGTCTCAGATATTGATGCATTTTGTTCTGTTTACACGTTTTATGAGAATTCGATAATTTTGTGACATGTCTTTTCTTGTAGCACGTTTTTTTTTATAGAGACATTGTATGTACACATTGTTCAATATTAACATGTTAGATATTTTACCAATACTTTGATTCCTTGCCTATATTGTCTAGAACTAGTCCAATGTCAGAGTGAAAACAACCACGAGTTGTCGAGACGCGTTAATTGCTTGATTGCCTGCAAATCATGAATCATCAAAACACAGGAAGTTAATACCAGTGATATCATCATACCTAAATACATAACAGCAAGAAACCATGTCTTTCTTATATATCTTGATAGGGGAAAGCAGTGCATAGAGGAATCGCAGATAAGAAACATATTGGTTTTAATCAAATTTATTTCACCATCTCAATTTGCGTAAAACATTGAAGTTGTGTCCTTGTTAGTTTAAATATCTTTATTATATTAAATAGCTTATAAAACATGTCGGCTATAACGCAATGCAATAACAAGTAGTGAAACCAATTTGTTGCTGAAGAATATTATATTGGAAAAGACATTTTTAAAAATTTAAATATAATGGAAAATTAATGTCTAGTTACAGTGTTTTTATAGATAAAACAATAATGTTTGCAGAACTAAACTCATATTGTTAATTAAAGTCATTTTCAACTAATCAAATTGCCTTGCTTTATTAAAAAATATCTAAAATACTAACGATTTGCGAAAAGCTATTGCTTAAAATAATAACTTATCCAAATTGATTTTTCTCGGGACTATTAAACGTTCAAGCATTTTTACACTGACTTTTGAGACGAATTTAAATTGAAAATAAATGGATTTTTTATCCAGTTATTTTAATGTATAAAGTGTATGTCTTTATACCATCTGCTTTAATGATCTGTTGATTAGAAACTTCATACACTAAACCTCTAAAAGTTATTGATATTTGATGACTTAAAAGACAGCGTTCTTTCGATTAAGAAACGTCTTTAACAGATATTTGTTTTATCAGTTCATGTGTAAGAAAAAAAAACCGGTGGGTTGGTTAAAATGACATTTGTTTGCCAATGATCAAATCCTGAAAATTTACAAAACAACAAAAATCAAAATACCAGAAACGAGTTAATAGCCGGAACGGTAGACTTAGAGTCTCCTGTATTACATCACACATCATGGAAATCCGCACATCGTCTCTTTTTGCGAATTTGACCAAAAATTTAAAAGCAGATCCCAAAAAAACTACTTCATTTTACTGCAGGCTATTATCTCAAGATCAATTGATCAATATATATTTTTATTATTATTATTCACGTAGTAGATGCAGTACCTGATCGTTCTGTTACCTAGTGGTAGTTTATCTCCCTTGTAAAATATGTTTCCATGTCATCTCATACGGACATGCACATACTTCATTGGTATATAGTATTTTTTTTTTTTAAAAGGAGATATCTATACCAGTAATAATTAGTTTATCCAGAAAGAAATGATTCATTGTCAGTCGGAAGTGTTGATGGATATATAAAAAGGAAATTAAGGAAATCTAACAGCATTTATCCACGTAAAAATACGTTTTATGTTTTCTACATATATCTCGATAAGTTTTTAACTACTGTTAGACTCGGTTTATGTGTTATTATTTTGTTTACTTTGAGTGTCATCTAAAAGATTCATATATGGATTCTACCACTGCATTAAGTGTGATACGCTATCTATCCACTAGAAAAATGTAACACTTTCAAATTTTAAACGCAAGTATCGCCGAACGTTTTAGATAATAAAAAAAATCAATTGTCTCGAGGGAAAAATAACGTAATGTACGAACTTTTGAGGTGGAATCTGTTCTCTAATGATTTTTTGACGATATGCAGACAAACATAATCCTTCTTTTTAAATGATTCGAAAACAAAATTAGTTCTTTCTATATGACATCATCACACATGATCGAATTTTTTATGATGTCACAATGGCACTATCAGAG